>NC_139691.1:1106044-1373544 GCF_964106915.1 Podarcis gaigeae
TCGGGCATTTGGACCCAGAAAAAGCGGAGCCTATATTAGGGATGCAGGTGGCGCTGTGGGTTAAACCACAGAGCCTAGGACTTGCCAATCAGAAGGTCGGCAGTTCGAATCCTTGTGACGGGGTGAGCTCCCGTTGCTCGGTCCCAGCTCCTGCCAACCTAGCAGTTTGAAAGCACGTCAAGTGCAAATAGATAAATAGGTACCGCTCCGGCGGGAAGGTAAACGGCGTTTCCGTGCGCTGCTCTGGTTCACCAGAAGCAGCTTAGTCCTGCTGGCCACATGACCCAGAAGCTGTACGCCGGCTCCCTTGGCCAGTAAAGCGAGATGAGCGCCGCAACCCCAGAGTTGGTCACGACTGGACCTAATGGTCCTTTACCTTTTAAAGAGCCTATATCTAACCGTCAAGTCAGACTCAGCTGGCAGCAGTTGCAGCAAGGAAGGGGAGGCGAGAGGCTCTCCTGAATACAACCCCTTCACCACACGAGAGCGCCACTCTTTTCTCACTTAAAAACATCTCTGCATATCTATGAGCAGGGAAAGAGCTTCTACATGTGTGGGCCCAATAACGCTTAACCCCATAACAAATTTAGAAATTAAGTTATACCAGATGACATAAGTTTTTTCCAATTCATGTATTATTAGTCTAACAGTGGGGGGACAGAATTCTGCTCAATATTTCACTTGGTAGGTCTGCCCTAGCAAAGTAGCCTTGCTTTGTACTCCAGATCTCTTCTTCCCACTGACCACCCCCCCCATCCACTTTATAAATAATTGGGGCAGAAATATGTTCCTGCTGTGACTTAGCCTCAGAAAAATGCTCGCTTGCGGAGGAAAAACTTTCCTCTTTTTGTGAAGATAAGTAAGTTATGCGCTGTGCCCTTGAGTATAATCTGTGCATTTTTTTATCTGCAATCAGTGTCATTTTCTTATCATAGCTCAAGATAAATTGCAAAACCAAAGAACTCAGTATCTCCTCTTCCACATGGCGCCCTCTTGTGGCACCTGCGTCAAACGTCACCATCCCGGCTGATCTTCAAAACGTTGTTGGACTACAACTCCCATTGGCCATGCTGGCTGGAGCTGATGGGACTTGTAGTCTAAAACACTTAAGAGGGTGTTAAATAGGAGGCTATTTGTGGCTGCTCTAACCTGCAGGCTGAAAATGGCCTGTTATAATAGCCTGAAATCTTGGCTCTTAAGAAATCACAGCCTGCTTGAGAACAGGCTGAGAAGAACTGTTCTTCAGCTTCTGGGTCAGGCCAAAGGCACAGGAGCCAATTCCTAGGGGCCATGGGGGCTTCGGCCCCCACAAAAAAATATTTGAGGGGCCAGGCCTCCACAAAGTGGATGGACATTCCCATTCCAATGGTGTGTGCGCACTGTGTCATGTGATCAGTTATGCAAGGTGGGGCTTATCTGGCCCCAAACAATATTTTATTCAAGTTGGCACCCCCTGGCCAATGGTCCATCTAGCCCTGTTCCCACAGTGGCCCAGTGGGGAACCCTCGAGCAGGATCTGAGCACCAGAGCAGAGTGTGTGTGAGAGTGTGTCGGAACTAACCTACCGCACAAAGGCAATTATTTATAGTAGTTGCTCCACCTATGCTACTGGCATGTGGCCCTCAGAAGGCTAACCAGAAGGAATGTTGGCCCCCGGGCTGAAAAAGCTTCCTCACTCCTGCAGCAATAGGGAAATGTGGCTTACATGCCTTCATGTAAGATTTAGGTTTGGTGAGGCCTAAGTCTTATTTGTTTTTTTATCTCATATTTTGGAACTGTACACTCAGGGTTTTTTTCCTTTAAATTTGAGAGTGGGCTCTGGTTCGCCAGAAGTGGCTTAGTCCTGCTGGCCACATGACCCGGAAGCTGTACGCCGGCTCCCTCGGCCAATAAAGCGAGATGAGTGCCGCAACTCCAGACTGGACCTAGTGGTCAGGGGTCCCTTCACCTTTTACCTTTACCTTTACTCTACACAGTACTGTGGGGGATGCACCACAGATTTGTGTAACAGCATTAGGATATTTGCAGTTTTATTTTCAATTCCTTTACTACTGAATTTCTGGCATCAAATTTGCTTTGACAATTCCCCAGGCTCTTCCTCCCCCTCGCACCCCAGAGCCTTGCTGCTACTCACCAACGTTCTTACTCCGGATGGTGACCTTTGGCCTCTCTGCACTCAGGAGCTGATGGAGACTGGAAACCATCTTGTCCATGTTTTCCACAACTGTCATGGGTCCATCAAGGATCTGAGGAGCACAGGAGCAGCTGCCTAAACCTTATCATCATCATCCGACTTTGCCCATGGTCTTCCCTGGCCCTCCTCCCACAGGGAACTCAAGACTACACTGGCTCCCAGGACATTTCTGAGCACAATTCAAAGTGTTGGTGCTGACCTTTAAAGCCCTATATGGCCTTGGTCCAGTAGACCTGAAGGAGCATCTCCACCCCCCCCCCCCATCATTTAGCCTGGACACTGAGGTCCAGCGCCGAGGGCCTTCTGGCCATTCCCTCACTGTGAGAAGCCAAGTTACAGGGAACCAGGCAGACGGCCTTCTCGGTGGTGGCACCTGCCCTGTGGAACGCCCTCCCGTCAGATGTCCAAGAGAAGAACAACAACCAGACTTTGAGAAGACACCTGAAGGCAGCCCTGTTTAGGGAAGCTTTGAATGTTTGATGCATTACTGTATTTTAATATTTTGTTGGAAGCAAATAAATTATTATTATTATTATTATTATTATTATTATTATTATTATTATTATTATTTGTACCCCAGCCACTCTGGGCAGCTTCCAACAAAGATTAAAAATACATTAAAATGTCACACATTCAAAACTTCCTTGAACAGGGCTGCCTTATTATTATTATTATTATTATTATTATTATTATTATTATTATTGCACTCTTCCAATCTCTGAGGGGCTGCCCCATTGAAGAGAGCAAAGGCTGCTTAATGCATTGCAGGGGGCTGGAACGAAATGGCCCCTGGGGTCCCTTCCAACTGTACGACGGTTCTATGATTCTATGACTTCTCTGCTGCTTAAGCTACTGGAGGGTAGATTTTGGTCAAAGATTAGGGAGGCTTCTTGATAGCAGGGAGGGTTTAAGAATGGAGCCAGTCACACAGAGGGAGGTGGTACGAGGCATCAGATAATCCTGATGGAAACAGAAGCAGAGTTTGCTTATTTGCCCCATGTCTGGAGCAGAAATCAATGAACGTGATTGGCATTCGCCTTTGTTGTCTTCAGCCCGACAATGATATGGAACCAATTGGGATTCCTGCATTGCAGCGGGTTGGACTAGATGACCCCGAGAATCCCTTCCAACTCTGCTGTCCTTTGATTCTATGAGCTGTCCTTCCAAACTGAATTGCATTTCCTTTTCATTGAAATGGATGTTGTGAAATAATGTAGTAAATCATGTAATAAAGTACATATTTAGTTGCCTAAAATTCTGCCCAGAAGCCTAACTGCTGTGAGCGTAGGTGTGATGCAACTCATTTAATTAAGGTGTGTACCCAGGGATATTTATTTCCTTATATATTTCTACCATCCTGAAAATCTTCCAGCAGAGGCCGGACAACCATCTAGTGTTTCTTTATTTATTGTGTTTCTGTCCCATCTCCCCCCGCCCGCCAAAAAACCCTCCAAGGAGTTCCAGGCATCCCCTCCGTGTTTAACCCCCCAACAACCGCCCTGTGAGGTCAGTGGGACTACAATACAATATCTTTATTGTCATTGTCCCATACAGAACAATGAAATTGAAAAATCTACATAAGACATTCAAAACCCCCTAAAACCTCTGAAACCCCATTTTAAAATACAACATACTCCTATAGAGACTCCTTATACTGCGTTTCAAACCAGAATTGCACTTCGGTAGAAACTGTTTCTCAGGCGGCTAGTCCTAGTCTTTATAACCCAGAAGGCAGAAGCTGGAAGAGATCATTTCTGGGGTGGGCACTATCCTGCGCTATCTCTGCAGTTTTCTTATGGCACCTGGAAGCGTAGATTTGATTCAAGGTGGGAAGAGTGCACCCAATTATTCTCTCTGCAGTCTTTACAACCCTGGACAGCATTGTTTTTCCCCTGGCTGTGCAGCTCCCAAACCACACACACAGACTATAAGTTAATACACTCTCAACAGTACAGTGGTCAAATGCCATCAACATTACTAAGAGGCCTGCATTGTGTTCCAAGGTCACCTCTGTCATCTTCATGGCCCTAGGGTCTCCCATGGGTCCTGGTCTGACCACATACTCTCAAGGACAGAAAGGGATGGTGGACTATCAGGGCAGCTTCAGCTTTCTGGATTTCCTGCCTCGAACGTTGGGGCTCCCCTTACTTCTAGGAAGCCATGATTTTACCGGCTTTATTTCGGACCACTCCTCAGCATTCTGCTCCTCCAGGATTGCCCCGGCAACTGCCACGTAGTGCTGCCCCAGCTGCTCCAGCGTTGCCAGTTCCTCCGGCTCGTTGGCATCCATGTCTGACACCTCCTTCAGCAGTTGCAAGATGCCCAAAAGAGCAGCTGCCTCCAGAGATGGAGGCTCAGCCTCCGTCAGGACCGTCTCCACCACCCCTAGGTAACCAGCGGCTACTGAAAGGTCCACGCCTCGGGCTTCTGCCTGGAAGACACTCTCGGGAATCTGTAGCCAGAAGCAAGACGCCCAGGTTAGAGAAGGGCGACTAAATGGGGACAGGGTGGGTAAAGGGGTGTGTGTGTGTGCCTTTTGGAAAAATCCACCCAGATGTGTGTGATATGCACACAGGTCTGTCTTAAGCAGATGCGGCGCAGGGGTGCAAAGATCCACCTGGCATCCACCCCCCCAGGTTGCCCAGTCCCAGGGGTGCACAAGGGCAGAGCTGGCCAGCCACCTCAGCGTCTCGCTGGCTCAGTCACCCCCACACTCACAGCACAGAGCCGCCCGCAGCAGAAGAGCCCCCCCCCCCGCGGCGCTCCAACTGATGGGCGGGCTCTTCCCCAGATGCAACTCTGGGGCCCTGGACTCTCAGCCTGGCGCCCTTGAGAGCCCAGCGCCCAGGTGCCCCGCACCCCTAGCACCTATGGGTAAGACGGTCCTGTCTGCACAAAGCCGTTTTTGAAGTATTTTTTAGTAGCAGTGCATCCAAAATCTGTTATATGGGGACTTTGGGTCGGGAGCAGCCCACAAGCTGAAGGCACTTTAGGGGAAAGTGTGGGGGGAAGCCATAAATCCAGGGGGGGCGGGGACAGAGGGGCAATGTGGAGAGCTGAGATGAGAAGGTGTGCCAATAGATGTCTGCTCCCCACAACCAGACTTTAAGAAGCTTTGCCCACCGTGGGTCCCCTGAGACAAGGCAGGACATGTGTCACGTGTCCCCAGAGCTGTGGCTCAGTGGAAGAGCCCTGGCTTTGGGTGAGGAAGGTTCCAGATTCAGTCCCACCCCCCACCAACATATCCAGGTAGAGCTACGAATGGCCCCTGCCAGAAATCATCCTGAAGGTGGGAATGTAAGAAAGTAAAAAACTTCTGGGAAATGATATATAATGAGATGAAAAAGATGTTGGGATAAACATTCTTAAAAAAAGAAGAAGCATTTTTACTTGGTATTATAGGTGAGGATATTAATAGACAAGATGTTAAATTGTTCTTGTATGCAACAACAGTGGCAAGAGTATTGTTAGCTCAGAAATGGAAGCAAGAAGAAATTCTGACAAAATTAATGGACTGTGCAGAATTAGACGAAATGAGAAGAAGGATTCAAAACCTGCGGGACCAGAGAGTCACAGAAGATTGGAAGAAATATACGAACTATTTGAAGAGCAACTGTAATCAACAAATTGTGCTAGTTTTGTAAGGAGAAATAGATGAAATATTGCAGAGAAAGAATAGAGATATTAGCTATGAGATTTAAAGGTAATAGTGAAAGTAAGAAATGTATATTAAGTGAATAGATTGGAAAATTTTCAGATGTGATTGATGGAAGCCAAAAAAAAAAAGTATAAGATGTAAAAGTATGTTTAATTATTGTTGAAAATGATATGTTTAAAAAAACTAATAAAATTATATATATATTTTATATATATCATTCTGAAGAGCCGCCACCAGCCACTGTGCCAAGGCTTTAGACTCACCACTGTCGCATTCGCTCGTGCATTAACCTGAGCTATGAGCTGTGGGACAGGTTTCGACTGTGTTTTCTTCAACTGCAAATAAAGATCTGAGGGGGAAACAACAGACATGCAAATGGAAGGTTGTGTTAGAATTCCTGCTCCGCGATTGCAGTCATGGGATTGTTGTCTATCACATGACGGTGTATGTTTTGACTCCACAGAGTGGGAAGTGACGGCGACAGGATGTCTGTGTTACTGTGTTCCGTGAAGTGGGACTATTGTCCTTTGTTCTTTTTCTCTTTGCTGTCTGATGCTCGAGAGAGAGGGAGCCATGTGGCAGTGCTCCGTGTGTGTTTATATGTAAATAAAGTAGATTAGCCAAAATGCTGAGTTGCTGAGGTCTGTCACGCAAGTTGCGCAAACTCTGCGGATCCCTAAGTGTGCCGGTGTCGCTTGGCATCAGTCACTGTGATGTTCGGGCTGAAGAAAGATTTTGAAGTTCCTGAACGATCGACCAGGAGGGAGGGAACATGCCAGTCGGGCACGTGTCTCTGCCAGGGTCCTACTCGAGTGTAGGCTGAACTCCGGACAGGTTGTGGAAGGTGGTTTACAAAGTTAGTACCTTGCCCATTTCATGGAGCCAGGCAAAAACATTCCTCTTCCACCAGGGCTTTGGCTGATTAAGCCATCTACGGCCTTTTAAGTGTGATAGCGGGGGAGGGGTGTTGTTGTTTTGCTATTATGCTATGTAATTTGTGTTTTCTTGTTGTATTTTCATGTTGTAAACTGCCCTTCAGATGCAGGATGGCATATAAATTTTAATAATAATAATAATAATAATAATAATAAGAAGAAGAAGAAGAAGAAGAAGAAGAAGAAGTATAATAATTCTTTCCACAGCCTTGCAAGGTAGACAAGGTCAAAAGAGAGCAACTGGCCCACAGTCACACAGAGCACTTTGTGGTCAAGGGGGAGTTGAACCAGTGTCTCTCAAGGCCCCAGCCTGACCACAAATCCAGGCTGATCCAACAGCTGGAGATACCAAAAGGACCCTTCTCCCCTGGAAACCAACCCAGTGATGAAGACATGCTTCAGAGGCACAGTTTCCTTACTGAAGAAGGCATGTCAGGGCCTTCCCAGTGCTGGCTCCAAAACCTTGGAACTCTCTTCCAGAGGAAGTGGAATCTGATCCCTGGCTCCCAGCCTTGTGGCACTTTGAGACTGAGGAATATGAGCATTTAAATAAATAAATATTCCATTATTGTTATCAAATAAACATTCCCATTAATAAAAAGTGGCTTGTGTTTTAATTAACGGGAAGAGGGGGTGAACCCCTCTGGTAATTGTAGCTTTGTGGGAGGAATAGGGGGGCTCTTAAAAACTCTCAGAATTCTCAGTGGACTACAGTTCCCATTATTCTTAATTTTTTTGGGGGGGGTGTGCTTTTAATGCACTGTGCAGATGGGACCATACTGACCAAAGTAAGAGTCACACCTGTTGCTCCACCCACTTCTCTCCGGTCCACCGATTGCTGGCACAAAGGAATGGGGAGCGTGGGCCCCAGGGTGAGCCTGGAGATAAAGATAGTCAGAACCGCCATACCTTTCTTGTAATGGCAGACAAAGGGCAGCAGCTGCAGGCAAGGAGCATAAGCAGGGCTTCCCTGGACAACCTCAAACATTCGGCATTCTTCCACAGGCCCTGGGAGAGAATAATGATAATGATAAATTTTTATTTATATCCCGCCCTCCCCAGCTGTGGCCGGGCTCAGAGCGGCTAACAACAATAAAAGTAACACAGCATTCTAAAATCAATTCATTCTAAAATCAGTTCAAAATCAAATTAATGACAACCATTGGGCTAGAACAAGAACAGCAACCTCCATCTACTAGATGTTTTGGGAAATTGTTTGTTTGTTTGTTTTCTATACGTTGGGACACCCCTTGAAGCATCGTCACCAAATTCAGTTTCCTGAGGGTGGAGTTGGCAGACTCTGCCAATGTCTTGGATTCTAGGTGTCGCTTTGAATCAAAACTTTGGCGCGAGTTTACCCAATTTAGGTGTCATGGGTCCAAAATCACAAATCACGCTATTTTTAGTTTTATAATTGCCATTTTTTTATTCCCTAAAAACTCCCAGGCAGCGCCAGGCACTCGCTGCCACTAGGTCCTTATAAAGCACCTTACTTCCACCCAGCTCTCCTGTTGATGCCTTTGCCCTATCTCTCTGCCGCCCCACCCCTCCCCCACTGCCTCCAGGTAAGTGGCGTTGACTAAGTCGTCAGGAGGTCTGGTCACAGGTATCGCCCCTCCCTGCCATCTGCTCCTGCTCCACACAGTTTATTCGAAATACACTCTGCCATTTGTGTACTTGCAGGTAGCCGAGTCACACAACCTGATCACCACGGACATCTTCAACCCTTGGAGAAAGAAGACCTACCTATCTCAACAAGCCCATTTTGCAATGGAGACCCAAGAGAGTTCAAAGCCCTTCCAGCCCAAGATGCGTACTAAACCAGGAAGGAGAACCGATGGCCCTCCAGTTGGGACTACAACTCCCATCATCACTGGCCACGGTCTGCAGGCCACAGGGATCCCCACCCCTGTCCTGGGGCAGCTTCCTCTCCTGCCCCCATCCAATATAGGCCAATAACCAGCCACACCAACTGAAAACAGGGACAAGCAAATCAACCAGCTCATCACAGACCAGATTCAGACGGCTGGTGCAGTCACAACCCGAGAGCGCTTTACCTGGGCAGGTGAGCTGCACTGTGGCCTGCTGGATGCTGGCTTCCACCTCGAGGATGTCGCTGCTCCAGGCAAACACGAGGCTGTCTTGGATAGGGATGCAGGAGCGGACTTTCTCTATCTGCTCCCTGCTGAGGACCCTCCGCCAAACATGCAAACCAGTGAGGTTCCCGCTAAAGGACTCTTTCTCCTTGAAGGCCCCACCCAGGGAGTCCTGGTCTTGCCCGATAATGAACATCCCGTGGCCATCCACGGCATGGGAGGCTGAAAGCCCTGTGGCTGAGGCCTTCTCCTTCCCGTCAGCGTGGATGGCCCATGCCCCATTCTGATGCTGCCATGTGACACAGAAGTGGTGCCACTGCCCATCGGCACGAAAAACGGGCAGGTACGGGGAGTGGTGGCCATGGAGGATGATGGCAAACCGGACGAAGCCATCCTCGTCGACGAAGCCACGCAGCTGGAACTCATTGATGAAAGCCGGGACCGCGTAGGAGAAGACAGTGGAGATCTCCACAGCCTCAGGGTCCCACTGGACGTGGGCACAGGCACTCACGGCGGGCATCTCTGGGAAGTCGGCTAAGACCTTCACAAACTTGGTGTCCGTTTTGTTCTTGAAGATCAGGATTGGTGCAGAGATGTTTCCTGGGGGTGGGGGAGAGAGATGGGGATGTGACCAAGGACTGTGAGGAGAGAGACTCCATCAAGCTAGGCCTCCTTCCACCTGCCTTGCTCTACCCTCTAGTCTCTGCTTCTCAATGTGTATTGCATTGTTTTATGTACGGTGGCTTGCCATTGTTTTAATGATTATAGTTTAGATATTATTTATTGTAACTGTTGAGTGGATTTCTGTTTAACTTTTATATGTTGGTATTATTATTCAATGCTATTCTAATGATTGTTGAATGTTACTTTTTTGATGTAGGTTGCCTATTTTAAAGTTCTGTTTTATTATCACATTTTTGTGTTGCATTAGATTGTTATAAGATATACCTTTTTTGTTTCTTCAGCTTGTAAACCGCCTTGAGAATTGTAAGATAGAAAGACAGTATACAAATTACAAATGATGATGATGATGATGATGATGATGATGACCCAACATTTAAGACAGTTCTGGTTGCCTCACATCAAAAAGCACGTTGTAGAGTTGGGAAAAGTTCAGAAAAGGGCAACCCAAACGCTCTACGGGACAGAGCGATTTCTGTATGAATAAAGGTTGCTGTATTTGGGACTTTATAGTTTGAGAGAAAAAGCAAGGAAGGGTTATGTTAAGTTGTGGGTGAACATATCAGACGACACAGCGATTCTTCAAACAGCTCTTCTTTATTCTGAGGCCAGAACAGAACTGAACTGAAGGGTTCAGCCAGCCTGCTTATATAGAGCTCCAGTACCACGTTACTGTAACAACTTTCTAAAACTATCCAATCACTGAACGTCACTTTCGATCCTTCATTTGCATACAAACTATCCAATCACTGAACGTCACTTTCGATCCTTCATTTGCATAACTATCTACAGTATCCTCCTACTGGCCCAGGATGAGAACTTCAGTACATAACAGGTTACATCATAGGATTTTTTAAAAATAAAATTATGCATGGCCAGGAGAAAGTGGAGAGAGAGAAAAAATTCTCTTCTCATCACACTGGAACTTGTGGTCGTCCAGTGGAGCTGAATGACGGAAGATTCAGGACAGATAAAAGGAAAGCCCTTCTTCTTGCAGTGTAGAGAGTTATGCTATGGAACTCTGATGGCCACCAAGATGGATGCCTTTAGAAGAGGATTGGACCAATTCCTGGAGGAGGAGGAAGCGGAGGAAGAGGAGGAAGAGGAGGAGAAGGAGGAGGAGGAGGAGGAGGAGAAGAAGAAGGAGGAGAAGATGGAGGAGAAGGAGACGGAGAAGGAGGAGGAAGAGGAGGAGAAGGAGAACATGGAGGACGAGGAGGAGGAGGAGGAGGAGGAGGAGGAGATGGAGGAGAAGGAGAAGGAGGAGGAAGAGGAGGAGGAGGAAGAGGAGGAGGAGGACGAGGAGGACGAGGAGGAGATGGAGAAGGAGAAGGAGGAGCAGAAGGAGGAGGAGAAGAAGGTGAAGGAGGAGAAGGAGGAGGAGGAGGAAGAAGAGGAGGAGAAGGTGGAGGAGGAAGAGGAGGAGGAGGAGGAGAAGGTGGAGGAGGAGAAGGTGGAGGAGGAAGAGGAGGAGGTAGAGGAGAAGGAGAAGGAGGAGGAGGAGGAGGAGGAGGAGAGGGCTGTCAATGGCTACTAGCCAGTATGGCTGTGCTCTGGCCTCCACAGTTGGGGGCAGCCATGCTTCTGAATACCAGTTCTTGGAAACCACAGGAGGGGAGGGAGAGAGCCCTGTTGCCCATGTCTTTCTCCCTGGTTTCCCACAGGTGTCTAGGTGCACATGGTACTGTGAGACCTGGTTTACTGGACCAGGTGGGCCATTAGATTCAATAGTGCAGCGTATCTCTACTCACGCCTCTGCTTCGGCTTCTGCAGGAACACCTCCCGGTCATCCAGCCAGACTGCGCTCTGGACTTGGTGGGACTGCAGCTTCTCCCCAAGGGACGCCAGCTCAGATGGCAACCGAGCGAAGCGCTGCTGGCAGTACCCGTCTGCATGCCACCAGTCCTGGAGGATGGGCACGTATTCATACACGTCTCCCAGCATCTCAATGATCCGGGGGACGGAGCCAGGATCTGCAGGGGAACCGCGTGGAGGGAAAGATAAAGTAGCTGCTGTGATTCCTGCATGGCGGGGGGTTGGACTAAATGACCCTCCAGGTCCCTTCTGATTCTATGATTCTGGGGTGGAAGTGAGCTCAACTTCCTCTGCCAAGAAGTCCCTTGGCTGGCATCATTTTATCATTCATTTTATCCAAAGTGCTTTTACCCTGCTGTTCAGCTGAAAAAACTTCCAGAGTGGCCAACAAATCAAGGAAAAAACAATACGGCCCCTGTGCAGTTGGGCCAGAATTGGTGCCACATGCTCAGATTGCCTTGCCCCAGTGAGGAACTTGGGTGCTGACTTCTGCAGATAAACGCACAGAAGCACAAGTCAGGATACTCACCCCTTGCAGTGTGGTTTTCAGCCGGTATGGCAAACGCCAGTGTGCTTCTTGGGAGAAGGACAACCTGTGAAGGAAACTCAGCTGCTGTGTTTTGGAGCAGGCCTCTCCCAGGTAAGACCAGTACCACCCCTTCCCCCTTGCAAAAGAGACATTGGTGGAGACTTTCCCCCATCCTCTCAGTCATCAGCCAGCAATCTGCATGGCAAAGGAATGGGTGGATAGCAGTGGCAATTCCTTCCTTCCTTCCTTCCTTCCTTCCTTCCCTTACTTACTCCAAGGAGCTCAAGGTAATGTATATTACCCAACACTCCTCAGTTCATCTCCACAACAACCCTGTGAGGCAGGTTAGACTGAGAGGCAGGGACTGGCCCAAGGTCCCCAAGTGAGCTCCATGGCTAAGCAGGGGGATTCAAACCTTGGTCTCTCAGGTCATAGTACAAGACTCTAACCATTACAGTGCACTGCCTTATTTGGGGATGGGTAGGAGATTAGCCCTCATCAATATGGCCAATAAAAGTGCTGAAGGAAATGCTTTGAATGAAGTGCCTCTGAGTAAAGTGTCCTTCAGGGGCTTCCAGGTCAATTATCACCAACCTGCTACTGTAAAAGGTTAAAGCTGTGCCAGTTGAACATATATTTAAGCCTTAATATATATTTAAGGGACGTGGGTGGCGCTGTAGTCTAAACCACAGAGCCTAGGACTTGCCAATCAAAAGGTCAGCGGTTCGAATCCCCGCGGCGGGGTGAGCTCCCGTTGCTCGGTCCCTGCTCCTGCCCACCTAGCAGTTCAAAAACACGTCAAAGTGCAAGTAGATAAATAGGTACCTTTCCAGCAGGAAGGTAAATGGCGTTTCCATGCACTGCTCTGCTTCACCAGAAGCGGCTTAGTCCTTCTGGCCACATACCCGGAAGCTGTCTGCAGACAAACACCGGCTCCCTCAGCTTATAGAGCGAGATGAGCGCGCAACAACAGAGTCGTCCGTGACTGGACTTAACGGTCAGGGATCCCTTTACCTTTACCTTTAAGCCTTAATTGTCACTGACTAATTATTGCATCTCCTTGCCATTCTGCCCCCACCATACCGCTTCCCCCAACTAAGATTTCTATTCAGGCACCTGGCAGAGTGAGCTGCAGTCGCAGCAATAAATTTCTTGGCCTTTAAGGTTCCACCAAGACTTTCCGGTTGCTCCCCCAAGTCACAACTTTGCCCACCGCCTTCTAGACTTGCATGATTCTGGAAACTGAGCACAGGACATCCTGCAAGTGCCTCACCTGGCTAAGTGGTTGTGTGAACAGGACAGAGTCAGGGCTCTCCAATCCTCAGAGATGAACAGCACTTGGGGACGCAGGTTGATAAACCGTCAAAAGATTTGTGGCTTTATCCGCCGTGGCAGAAACAGTCCCTTGTTGCAACTTTTTAAATGGGCAAATTTATTAGGACACCAGCTTCTATGGGGCAGCATCTGGGGCAGGCATGCAGGGCCAGGGCCCCACTCCGCAGAGGGACCAGGAGGGGCTCCGAGAGCCAGTTAGCAGGTCGGACAAGGACAAGGGAGGCCAGGCCTCAGATCCCTGCTCCCCTGGGGGGGGGGGCAGCCTCTGCCTCTCAGCCTAGCCTACCTGGCAGGGCTGTTTTGTGGATGAGAGCCTTGAGCTCCTTGGAAGAACAGGGGGGGGGGCATGAATGCAAAGAGTAAGGACAGCAAAGCGCTTTTTGGAAAGTAGGGCAGACCCACTGAGGAACATTGGGCCAGTCCTCTTCTCAGCCTAGCCTACCTCACAGGGCTGTTGTGAAGATTCAACAAGGAAGGGGAGGACCATGGACACCACCTTGGGGTTCATGGAGAAAAAAGGTGGGATATAAATGTAGTAAATATATTTTTTGAAGCAAGTAAGGTAATACACATAACCAACTTAGAAGACCCCTCCTCACCCCACTCAATAAGACCTGGAATGACCTAACTGCAGCGTTTGCAGACTAGAATCTCTGGAGACTCATGGCAAAGTTGGTTGACCTTTAAGGCAGGCAAACTTTGTCTTGGTTGTTACGCGTCCTCCAAACCGCCACATCAGAGCATGGTAAAGGTAAAGGGACCCCTGACTGTTAGGTCCAGTCGTGACCGACTCTGGGGTTGGGGCACTCATCTCGCTTTACTGGCCGAGGGAGCCAGCGTACAGCTTCCGAGTCATGTGGCCAGCAGGACTAAGCCGCTTCTGGCGAACCAGAGCAGCGCATGGAAATGCCGTTTACCTTCCCACTGGAGTGGTACCTATTTATCTACTTGCACTTGGACGTGCTTTCGAACTGCTAGGTTGGCAGGAGCAGGGACCGAGCAACGGGAGCTCACCCCGTTGCAGGGATTCGAACCACCGACCTTCTGATCAGCAAGTCCTAGGCTCTGTGGTTTAACCCACAGCGCCACCCACGTCCCACATCAGAGCATGAGGAGGGGCCAAAGGAGGATCATCTAGACCAGCAATCCTGTTCTCACAGTGACCAACCCAGTGCCTCTTGTTGCGGGAAGCCTGCAAGCCGGAATCGGAGCGCAAGAGCACTATCTCTCCCTGCAGTTTCCAGCAACTAAAATTCAGAAGCCTTGCTGCCTCCAGCTGTGGAGCCCGAGAGGGGCCACCTGGCAAGTCAACCCTGACAGCCCACCACTTCACGAATTGGTCCAGTCCGTGCCCCACGGGAGCCTTGAACGGGAGACCGGTGCCCCCACCCAGCCATTGGGCAGAAGGATCGCCGTCTGCCCGCCTCCCCCCCCCCCCGCGACCACCTCTAGCAACTTTACCAGCAGTCCGAGAAGCAGAGAGCCAGGCGCCGAGAGTCTGCAGACCATGCCGACCAGCTTGCCAGCTTTCATTCTCTGCGTGAGGGAGAGAAAACCCCTTAACTCAGGGCACCCCGAGGCTGTACAGAAGGGGAGAAGAAGGACCTGGGCTCCAGGGAGGGGGAAGGGGGCGCTGTCTCGGTGGACCCAGGTCTCAAAACGCAAGAGGCGACCCAAATGCACCAGAGAGGCTCAGTTTCAGAGCTCTCTGGAAGATGGATGGGTGTCCAGGAGAACCTGCCAGCTGAGCTTTTTTGAAGATCGCGCGCGCGCACCCCCCGCGGCCCTCTCTAAATGTGGTTTGGCTCGCTTGTCTGAGCCACCTGGGCTGCTTCACTCTTCCTAGGCAGCGGTTGGCACCTCGCGGGCAGTGGAGGGCAGCCGCTGGCCCTTGAACAGAAGCTTGATTCCGCCCAAGTGTCTCCTGCCCATCTTTCCTGGGGCTCTGGAATGCCACCGCTCCCCACAACTCTAGCGCCCCGGGAGGTGGGTGATGCGTTACCCTTCCTCACTCGCCACGGTCGACGACTGCTTTGAGGACCGTGTGCCCGGCGCTGCGCAAAGGGGGCCGTCGGAAGGGCCTTTAAAGCGGGCGGCCGCTCGCCCCTCGGCTCTTCCGAACATGCAGAGCCTACCTGCTTAAACCCCGAGAGCGCCCGACCCGTCGAAGCACAGCGAACTCCGTGGGGGCGCATGGAAATATGGGGAGGCGAGCGCCCCCAGGACGCCCCCAAGCGCCCCATCCCCGACTCACCTGTCCACCTGGGAGCGGGGAGGCGGCCCGGCCACCCTCATGTCGGTGTCACTCAGCGCACTGCGCTGTTGAGCAGAGAAGGTCCTGAAAGCGGGGAAGCGCCCGGGATGCAAACTGCTGTAGCAGAGGCGCGTCCAGAGAGGCTAGTTCTGCTCTCTACACCGCCGCCGCCCCCTCCTCAGGCACTTTGCCCAAAGGGGGCCGGCAGAGCCCCGCCCAGCCAGGGCACAAAAGCCTCACCCTCCTTCTCTCTGGGAAAGGGCCCAAGCCCGGGAGGGGGAGTATGATTCACCCAAAGTCGGAGGGGGGGGGGCGCGGGAGAGATGGAAGGACAGCCCGTTCTCAGGCCCCACCTCGAGCAGTTTTGAAGAAGAAAAGCCCTAAAAATTCTCCCCACTAATGAAGTCATTTTTAAAGAGCCATGACAGGGGCGTAGGAGAGATTTCAGAGAACCTTAGAATTGTGAAGTTGGGAGGTACCCTAAGGGTCATCTAGACCAACCCCGTGCAATGCAGGAATCTCAGCTAAAGAATCCCTGACAGGTGGCCATGGGCATAGATGGGTGGGGCAGTTGTCCCCCTTCTAGAGCAAGTAAAGCCAGTGTGGTGTAGTGGTTAAGAGCGGTGGACTCGTAATCTGGGGAACCAGGTTCGCGTCTCTGCTCCTCCACATGCAGCTGCTGGGTGACCTTGGGCCAGTCACACTTCTCTGAAGTCTCTCAGCCCCACTCACCTCACAGAGTGTTTGTTGTGGGGGAGGAAGGGAAAGGAGAATGTGAGCCACTTTGAGACTCCTTCGGGTAGTGATAAAGCGGGGTATCAAATCCAAACTCTTCTAAAGCAATACAAATGCTTAACTAACTGATCACGTCGGTTCTGCCCCCACCTAACAAAAGTACTAAAAGGTAAAGGGACCCCTGACCATTAGGTCCAGTCATGGACAACTCTGCGGTTGCGGCGCTCATCTCGCTTTACTGATAGGTATATGTTACTTTTCTAAGCTAAGTCTGCCTTCTGGGATCCAATTGTGAACAGAATGATGTGTGAGTAAACCTTTTTATACTTTTATAGAATACTGTGTCGTGTCTTATCTTTTAGGAGGGAATAAGGGGGAAATACCAGAACAGTTATTATAGAGGCTTTAGCGAGCCTGAGCAAACGCATCCGCTGAGTTTAAAAAAAAGGGAATGTTAGTCTGCTAAATTGTGAACTTGTTAACACAAGTTGGAAAGGCTATAATCAGACAATATATCCTCTCCTCTCCTGCATCCCTGAACATTCCCACACTTTCATTCAGCCCCATGACCTAGAACAACAGCCAGAGTTGTACGTAAGTGAGCTGGGCTAGAAGCATAATGGAAGCTGGAGACCTAGAGACATGCTTGCTCTGGGCTGGATCCAAAGCTTTGATTACTGTCTTTCGTTTTGTAGTTGTCTGATTGGTGCTCATACATAACGGAGAAGGAAGATCTGTTAATTCTGCAAGCCCCTCCATCTTACGCTCAGGTTGCATAGATGTGTAAATAAAACCATATGTTCTAAAGACACCACAGTCTCCACTGACCTTCATTCTGGGGAAACAAAACCTGTGTAAGCACTGGAACCCCTGGAATCTCTCATCACTTGTAGATTGGGGTGGCCTGCAACAGTTTGCTTTGAAAAACCTTTGCAGGATCCTGCCAGGGGCCGAGCCTTGCTTTGGAAATGCTAGCTTTGGTGTCCCTGTTAAGTCGCAGTGGACACTGGGAGAAAGCAAGAATATACACTGCGGAAGTATTTCTAAAGTTTTGGGGAACTTTCCCCCAACCTACCTCCTCACCCAGAAGAAGAAGAAGAAGAAGAAGAAGGGAGAAAGCCAAAAGGATGGTTTTGCAGAGAATACTTCTTGCCATAGCCCAGTAATAAAAGCGTTTCAATGCCATATAAACGAAAGTGGTGAGATTTTAAACAAGTGCTCCATTCAAAATGTTTAAAAAGTGTGAAAACAGGGCCCCTCGAGAGGTTCAGATTCAAGTGAGAGATCTGATAAACATGGTCTCTCTCTCTCTCTCTCTCTCTCACACACACACACACACTTCTGAATGCCTTAAGGCCAACGCAGCCAAGAATTTCCCGGCTCCTCCTTTGCTGTCTTTCCCACAGTTGCCTCCCTTGCCATCCGCTCAATAGCAGCCAGCTCAGAAAAAGATGGGTGGCTGGCGCTGTGTCTTCTCCCCCTGCTCACCAACCCCCCATGGGCAAACCACATTCTTCCCCTTTTGAGGGAGACGTTCCCCTTTGAGCAATGCCCCATTTCAGTGAGGATGGGATGTTTGTGCTGTCCCTCAGACTGGTGGGCAACTGCCTTTGTCCTTCTGGGCCTCCGGATCCCGCCCCCCCCCCCCCAGCACAGCAATAAATCTCTGAAAGAAAGGCGGGAGGAGGGAATCTGCGGCGCTGCCTTCCTTAGTCACTGCAGATGACTAGCGGATGGTTTCATGAGGAAACAATTCCACCTGAATCGCATGGTGAGGGGGGACAGCGGATTTGGAGGCTGCAGAGAAAGATCTGGCTGCTTTGGGGGAATCTATTGTGTTGTTGTGGAGGGGCTTGCCCCGTTAATTCCACAGCCTAATTCTCCAGTTAGGTTTCTAAGTCACAGCTTTGTGTCCAGCCCAGAGCAAGAGACAGTCTTTTGTTGTTCCAGCTTCCAGCATCAGCCAAAAGCCAGACACACAGTTCCACTGGGCCTCTTGTTCCCCATTCTAGGATGACAGGGCGCCCAGCCAGAGGAGGCCACTCACTATCTCTCAGCCTAACCTACTTCACAGGGTTGTTGTGAGGATGAAATGGGGAGGAGAACCATGAGATCCTTGGAAGATAAAGGTGGTATATTAATGTAACTGGGACGCGGGTGGCGCTGTGGGTTAAACCACAGAGCCTAGGACTTGCTGATCAGAAGGTCGGCGGTTCGAATCCCCGTGACGGGGTGAGCTCCCGATGCTCGGTCCCTGCTCCTGCCAACCTAGCAGTTCGAAAGCACGTCACAGTGCAAGTAGATAAATAGGTACCACTCCAGTGGGAAGGTAAACGGCGTTTCCATGCGCTGCTCTGGTTTGCCAGAAGCGGCTTAGTCCTGCTGGCCACATGACCTGGAAGCTGTACGCTGGCTCCCTCGGCCAATAAAGCAAGATGAGCGCCACAACCCCAGAGTCGGTCACAACTGGACCTAATGGTCAGGCAGCCCTTTACCTTTTTATTAATGTAATAAATAAATAAGCAAAATACAGCAAAAAGAGGGGGAAAGAGCATTAAAATATTTTTGGAATTAAAGACATTCTGAGGACCTAACAATAAGTGTGTTATGTTGCCGGTGTGTGTGTGTGTTTTTAAGTTGATGTGCGGAAGTGATTTTGCAGGAGGACTGCAGTGCCTGGGGGAGAGAAGCTGGATCTTTTGCACCACAGTCATGGAAGGATACAGAGAGACTTTGAACTCTACATCAGGCAGACCTATCCAAAATGAAGAGGACCTCTAGTGCCTCTAAAATATCAAGAGCGGAGCTGTGATAGGAAAGAGGGAGAGGGGAGCTGGCAATTGTGTGAGTAAGTGCCAAGTGGCAGCCATGTCCCTGGTGCTTTCCAGCAGAGGGGGAGCCCTCTTGAATCTGATGGGGGTGGGGGGTGGGCAAAGAGATCTGAGCCCCTAGGAGTTGCTGCCTATGATTTCCACCTTAATCTTCTGAAAAACAGGTGACTAAAGAATTCTTGTTGAGTTAGTCAGCAGGTTGGCCTTACGAAGAGTTGTTATTATTGCTGTTGTTTTTCCATACGCTCACCTCCTGCCTTCCTGAGTCCTGGTGGATTGGGCTCATTGAGAGTCTAAAGCTGCCACCAGTCAGATGCCTTTGGCTCCTCCGACAGATGACTGGTCTCTGAACCCTTGGCAACCGCTGTCTGGGCCAGCCAATCCGCAGTGGTTGTCACTCAGGTCCCTGTTTGCTCTTTGAATTCCTGCTCCATGGATGCAACCTGGTGCCCAGAGCTCATCAGGGAGGGAGGGTGAGGCTGGTGTGCCTCACAAGAGGCTCTGCAGTGCATGGATGGGCAGCCCAAACTGGGCTTTCGAGAAGTAGCCTTACAGTAAGGTTATCAGATTTTTTTCAATGAATTCGGGGACACTTTTCAACTTCAATGGATTTTGCATGAGGACTGATCTGTAAATCCAGGGACTGTCCCCGGGAAATGGGGACATCTGGTAACCTCAAGGGTAAAGGACCCCTGACCATTAGGTCCAGTCACGTACGACTCTGAGGTTGTGGCACTCATCTCGCTTTATTGGCCAAGGGAGCCGGCGTACAGCTTCTGGGTCATGTGGCCAGCATGACTAAACTGTTTCTGGCGAACCAGAGCAGCGCACAGAAACGCCATTTACCTTCCCACTGGAGCGGTACCTATTTATCTACTTGCATTTTCGAACTGCTAGGTTGGCAGGAGCAGGGACCGAACAACAGGAGCTCACCCCGTCATGGGGATTTGAACCGCCGACCTTCTGATTGGCAAATCCTAGGCTCTGTGGTTTAGACCACAGCACCACCTGTGTCCCCTGGTAACCTTACCTTAAAGCAATATCCCTCATTTATGTTGGGACAGAGAGACAGAGACACAGAGAGGAAGCCGTCAAACGGGTCCTGCCCTTTTGCAATCTGTGCCCTGCTGACATCTTGGGCCAAAGCTCAGTCCTCCTCTCCCTCATAGTTGTCACCTGAGTGCAGCCATTACAGCAGAGGGAAAGATGGGAGGCAGCAGGGCTCAATCCGTCCAGCTCCATCAGGCACCTCTGGCCCCAGAACTTTGCAAGCTGGTCATGATAGGTGTGGGATGTCAAGGACAACATTACCTGTTTTGCTAGAGTGGACATGCAGGAAATGTTGGTCCAGCCGGTCGAACTTCTTGTTACACCTGGCTGGAGCATCCTTCCTTTGCATGTGACTAGTAAGTGGGCGTTAGTGATGTATGGAAGTGAGAGCTGGACCATAAAGAAGGCTGATCGCCAAAGAATGGATGCTTTTGAATTCTGGTACTGGAGGAGACTCTTGAGAGTCCCAGGGACTGCAAGAAAATCAAAGCTATCCATTCTGAAGGAAATCAGAATGCCCTGAGTGCTCATTGGAAGGACAGATCCTCAAGCTGAGGCTCCAAGACTTTGGCCACCTCATGAGAAGAGAAGACACCCTGGAAAAGACCCTGATGTTGGGAATGATGGAGGGCACAAGGAGAAGGGGACGACTGAGAACAAGGTGGTGGGACACTGTTCTTGAAGCTACCAGCATGAGTTTGACCAAACTGTGGGAGGCAGTGGAGGGCCTGGTGTGCTCTGGTCCACGAAGAGTTGGACACGACTGAACAACTAAACAACAACAACAAATGTGGGGCGTACAGCTTCCGTGGAAGGAATGGGAAATCTCCCAAGCTGACAATGTGTGGGTGTGGGGGGGGGGGTCCAGTAGGGAGGAAAGGCACGGGTGGCTGCAGTTTCTCCAGGACAAGAAAAGTTATTTTTCCCTGCAAGGAAGAACCCTGTGCAAATGCAGCCCCACAGTCAGATCCCAAATGTGTTGCATTGTAGGACACAGAGGAGGAAAAGCAGCTAATTAGAGCAGCATTATAGCCCCAAGCAACAACCCAAAGCGTCACCTGGAAAGAAATCTCAAAGCAGCAGCAGCTCCCTGTGCAAGGCAAGGATTGCAGGCAGTTCAAGGTTCTTCCCTCTCTGCCACCAACACACACACACACACACACACACACACACACACGGTTGTGGGTAGATTCTTACTGACTGCTTTTCACTTCTTCAGGAGAAAACCAAGTAGTTTGGAAGTATGCGTAGTTCTGTTTTGAGGTGCAAAACCCCAATCTCTGCGTGGCAGACACTCCAGGGGTTCCTATTTTACCCAGGGGTCAGTTTCCCTCGATTGAGGGTCAGCGGAGACTGTAGTGTCTTTAGGATGAATGGTTTTGTTTACACATATGTACAGCCTGGACATTTTATTTATTCCTTTTTCCATTAAAATGTATATACCTCTTGATTGTATGAAAAACCCCACCAAGGCCCTCAAAGCAGCTTACAAAACAAACAATGAAATTATTAGTAAAAACAATTAAAACATTCAAACAGTTAAAACCAGCAGTCAATTAAAAGCACCAACAGCATTCTAGATATCTGGTAGGCTTGACTAAACAAAAGCATTTTCTTTTTTTTATATATATAATATTTATTAAATTTTTGTTTGACAATAAAGATATATATAAAAAAAATACCAAATTCAAATATCCTCATTTCATAAACATCCTTGGACTTCCTCACGCCTCTTGTTCCTACTCTCTAAACTCATAAGTTTTACCAGCAAATTATTAACTTAATTTAATTTGTCTATTAAAATTTCCCAATATTCAAATCTCAAATTTAATCTTTTAAATTTCTCTTGTCAAAGATTAATTATAGAATACCATTTATCCACAATTTATCTTATTATTCAATTACATTAACTTTTACACATATAGATTATTAATTTGTTGGAGCCCTGATGTTGCAGATCATACATTTTTCTTAACATTCATACAGTTTACAATGCTTTTGTAGATAGTCTTTAAACTTCTTCCAGTTCTCCTTCTCCAATTCTTCTCCCTGGTTTCGGATTCTGACGGTCATCTCATCCAGTTCCATATAGTCCATCAGTTGCATCTGCCATTCTTCCAGTGTGGGCAAATCTTGAGTTTTCCAGCCTTTAGCAATGAGTATCCTTGCTGCATAGGGACACAGGTGGCGCTGTGGGTTAAAGCCTCAGCGCCTAGGACTTGCCGATCGAAAGGTCGGTGGTTCGAATCCCTGCGGCGGGGTGCGCTCCCATCATTCGGTCCCAGCGCCTGCCAACCTAGCAGTTCGAAAGCACCTCCGGGTGCAAGTAGATAAATAGGGACCGCTTACCAGCGGGAAGGTAAACGGCGTTTCCGTGTGCGGCTCTGGCTCGCCAGAGCAGCGATGTCACGCTGGCCACGTGACCCGGAAGTGTCTCCGGACAGCGCTGGCCCCTGGCCTCTTAAGTGAGATGGGCGCACAACCCCAGAGTCTGTCAAGACTGGCCCGTACGGGCAGGGGTACCTTTACCTTTACCTTTATCCTTGCTGCTGTTGTGGCATACATAAAAAAGGTTTGATCCTTCTTTTGCACACTTTGGCCGACAATGCCCAAGAGGAAGGCCTCTGGTTTCTTAAGAAAGGTGTACTTAAATACCTTTTTCAGCTCGTTATATATCATTTCCCAGAAAGCCTTCACTCTAGGGCACGTCCACCAGAGGTGAAAGAATGTTCCTTCAGCCTCTTTACACTTCCAACATTTATTGTCAGGCAAATGATATATCTTTGCAAGCTTGACTGGGGTCATGTACCACCTGTATATCATTTTCATAATGTTTTCTTTCAGGGTATTACATGCCGTAAATTTCATACCGGTGGTCCATAACTTTTCCCAGTCAGCAAACATGATGTTGTACCCTATGTCCTGTGCCCATTTTATCATAGCTGATTTGACCGTTTCATCCTGTGTATTCCATTTTAGCAGCAAATTATACATTCTTGAAAGTGTCTTAGAGCTGGGTTCTAACAGTTCTGTTTCTAACTTTGATTTTTCCACCTGGAATCCTAATTTTTTATCTGACTTAAAAACTTCTTTAATCTGAGCGTAATGTAACCAATTTTGCACTTTCCCCTTTAGTTTCTCCATACTCTGCAGTCTCCAGTTGTCACCATCTTTTTCTATTATTTCCCAATATTTCGGCCATTTGGCCTCCATATTGAGTCTTTTCGGGGATTAGCCTCCATTGGTGATAGCCACCTTGGGGTTTTATTTTCCAATAAGTCCTTATATTTTGACCAGACATTAAACACTGCTTTTCTGACAACATGGTTCTTGAAAGCCTTATGTATTTTAACCTTGTCATACCACAGATATGCATGCCAACCAAACAAACGCATTATTAAATCCTTCCAAATCTAAAACATCAGTGTTTTCAAGAAGTAGCCAATCTTTCAACCAGCAAAAGGCTGATGATTCATAATACAGGGCAAAGTCTGGCAGGGCAAAGCCCCCTCTTTCTTTAGCATCAGTTAATATCTTAAACTTGATTCTGGGCTTTTTGCCCTGCCAGACAAATTTAGAAATATCTCATTGCCACCTCCCAAAACACTCCATTTTGTCCACTATTTGCAAAGTTTGAAATAAAAACAACATCTTTGGCAATACATTCATTTTGACAGCAGCAATACGTCCTGACAAGGAAAGTTTCAATCTTGACCAGACATCTAGGTCTTTTTTAATTTCAGACCAATTTTCAGACCAATTTTTCATAATTATCTTTAAATAAATTTCTGTTCTTCACTGTTATATTTACCCCTAGATATTTGACTTTTTTGACCACATTTAATTCTGTCTCTTTTTGAAACCTTTCTGACTCTAAAGAAGTCAATTTTTTCCCCAAAACCTTAGTTTTTTGTTTATTAAGTTTAAATCCTGCCACTCGACCAAATTCCTGAATCAGTTGCAATACCCTTTTAGTACTAGGCTCTGGCTCCTGTAGGGTCAAAACTAGGTCATCTGCAAATGCTTTCAGTTTATATTGTTTCACTCCAACCTGAATACCTTCCACCAACCGGTCTCCTCTAATCATATTCAAGAGCACTTCCAGGACCGATATAAATAACAAGGGGGATATAGGGCAACCTTGTCGTGTTCCTTTCTCAATTCTGAACTCTTCTGTCACCACATTGTTGACTATCAATTTTGCTTTTTGCTCTGAATAAATTGCCTCTATCCCATTATAAAACCCCCGTCCCACTCCCATTCCTTCCAAATTTTTCTTCATGAACTTCCAAGAGATGTTATCAAAGGCCTTCTCCGCATCTATAAAGATTAAAACAGCTTTTGTATTAATATTTGTTTGCAAAAGTTCCAAAATGTCAATAATGTTCCTTGTGTTGGCAAACAAATGTCTACCTGGGAGAAAGCCTGCTTGGTCCTTATGAATTACTTCATTTAATACTTTTTTAAATCTTCTTGCTAAAATGTCTGCAAATATTTTATAATCCACGTTTAAAAGGGAGATGGGGCGGTAATTCCTGAGTTGCGTCTTTTCAGATTCTAGTTTGGGTATCAATGTGATGAAAGCTTCTTTCCACGACTCCGGTGCCTTTTTCCCTTCCAGAATTTCATTGCAAGCCTCCATTAATGGATGCATCAAATAGTCTTTCAATGTCTTATAATATTTGGAGGTAAGCCCATCTGGCCCTGGAGACTTGCCCAGTTGCATGTTCTGAATGGCCTCCTCAATTTCTAATTGTGTTATTTTATAATTCAGGATTGTTCTGTTCTTAAGAGACAACTTTGGTAAACCATACTTCTGTAAAAACTGATCTATCTCTGAATCATTTTGCGGCCCTTGTGTGTAAAGTTGTTTGAAGAATCTCTGGAAGCACTTTCTAATTTCCATCGGGTTCTGAATATTTCTTCCCTCAATTTCCAAATTTGTTACTGTGTTCAGCTTTTGTCTCTTTTTCAGCTGCCATGCTAGCAGCTTTCCACATTTATTTGCCGATTCAAAGGATCTTTGTTTCATTAACTTGATCTTCCATTCTACTTCTTGGTTCATCATTTTTGCGTATTGTACTTGATAGTGTTTAATTTCTCTTAAGATCTCCTTTGATTTCGGTTTCGATCTTAACTTTTTCTCACCTTCTTTAATTTTCTCCAAGATCTTGTCTTTCTTGTCATTCTGCGCTTTTTTCTTGATTGTATTCTGCTGTATCAGAAACCCTCTCATCACCGCCTTACTTGCGTCCCAAACAGTTCTTTTTTCGACTGTAGTATTCAGGTTTATCTCAAAATAGTCCTTCAAAGCTTTTTGGGCCTTTTTAACAATATCCTGATCTCTAAACAAATTGTCATTCATCCTCCATCTGAAGGAGCCGGTTGGAGTTAGTCTCATATCCATCTTGACAGCGTTATGGTCGGAGAGGTTCTTGGGCAGATTTCCACTTTTTTTTATTTTCGGGGCCAGGCCTTTAGTTGTCCAAATTTGGTCAATTCTTGTCCATGTCAGTTGGGCTTCAGAAAAGAATGTTCCTTGTCTTTCTAGGGGGTTCTTTGTTCTCCAGATGTCAATCAAGTCCATGTTGTCAGTCATTTCAAAAAATGTCTTTGGTAGTCTGCCATCTTTTGTCACGTTATGGCTTTGTGACTTATCCATGTTAGTTGATACCACTCCATTCATATCTCCTAACATAATGATGTTTTGTTTGTAAACAAAAGCATTTTCATTTTAAATTTACTGCTTTTCTATCTCACTTTTCCTCCAAGGCAGCATACATGGTTCTCTCCCTCCCCATTTAAAAGCACTATGTCACCCACTTAAAAAAAATAATGAAAGCAGATAAACCGCAGATTTTTGCTGTTAGGAAAGTGATAGAGAATTTCCCTGAGTAGTGTAATGAAAAACAAGCAAACAAATAATGAATCCTGCTCATTGTCCTACTGTTGCCCTGTAAACAAATCAGAATGAAGGCTCATTAAAGATCAGACACATCAACTAACCTCCATGAAAGCTTTATTGCAAGCAAATTAGGATGCTCAACAAAGGGGCCATCTATGTGAATCCCAAATGGGTCATTCCTGTGAAATATGACCTGATAGAAACTAAATCCAAATTGAAAGGGTGTTTTGTTTTGGGGCACAAGAGGTGCAATGGATGGGGCTGGGGCCACCTAGAAGCAAGGCCACCACTGCACTCACACCATCCCAGACGCCATGTGCCATTCAACCTGGTGCAGGGCAGAACAAGGCCGCCAGACTGCCCCTCCCACAGAGACAAGCAAGAAGGACTCAGCGGCACGGCTGGGGCAGGGGGTATGCAGAGGCGGAAAGTGGCAAAGCAAGCTGCGCATTGGAAAGGTTGTTGTTGTTTAGTTGTTTAGTTGTGTCCGACTCTTCATGACCCCCTGGACCAGAGCACACCAGGCCCTCCTGTCTTCCACTGCCTCTCACAGTTTGGTCAAACTCATGCTGGTAGCTTCTAGAACACTGTCCCAACATCTCGTCCTCTGTCATCCCCTTCTCCTTGGGCCCTCCATCTTTCCCAACATCAGGGTCTTTTCCACGGAGTCTTCTCTTCTCATGAGGTGGCCAAAGTCTTGGAGCCTCAGCTTCAGGATCTGTCCTTCCAGTGAGCACTCAGGGCTGATTTCCTTCAGAATGGAGAGGTTTGATCTTCTTGCAGTCCATGAGACTCTCAAGAGTCTCCTCTAGCACCAGAATTCAAAAGCATCAATTCTTCGGCGATCAGCCTTCTTGATGGTCCAGCTCTCACTTCCATGCATCACTACTGGGAAAACCATAGCTTGAACTAGATGGACCTTTGTTGGCAAGGTGATGTCTCTGCTTTTTAAGATGCTGTCTAGGTAAGGTAAGGTAAAGGGTAAAGGGACCCTTGACCATTAGGTCCAGTCGTGGCTGACTTTGGGGTTGCTGCGCTCATCTCGCTTTATTGGCCGAGGGAGCCGGTGTCCAGCTTCCGGGTCATGTGGCCAGCAGGACTAAGCCGCTTCTGGCGAACCAGAGCAGCAGACGGAAATGCCGTTTACCTTCCCGTTTACCTTATTTATCTACTTGCATTTTGACGTGCTTTCTAAGTGCTAGGTGGGCAGGAGCTGAGACCGAGCAACGGGAGCTCACCCCATCGTGGGGATTCAAACCGCCGACCTTCTGATCGGCAAGTCCTAGCCTCTGTGGTTTAACCCACAGCGCCACCCGTGTCCCCTTCGCTAGGTAAGGCAAGCCAAAAAGAACAAGTGGCTAACCCAAAGTCACCTCTTGAGCTTTGGGGCTGAGCTTGGAGATCCTAAAAGGATCTGGGAGTCTATGTCAATAACACTATCCCTTTATTTGGTTTATAATGGCAAACCCAACCTTGCCAGTACATAGCACATGGTGGCAAGTGGCAAGTGCGCAAGGGCATGTGCAAAGGGAGGGTGTTCTAGGTGATCAAGGGGCTGGAAACCAAGCCTTAGGAGGGACGGTTGAGGGAGGTGGGGATGTTTAGCCTGTGGAAGAGACGGCCAAGAGAGATGCTAGAGCTGACTTCAGATATCTGAAGGGCTGTCCGATGAAGGCAGAGCAAGTTGCTGCTTCTTTTTGCTGTTCCAGAGGGTGGGACCCTGGTCCTAGGACCTAGACCAATGGATTCAGAGGACAAGAAAGGAGATTCCAACTAAATATTAGGAAGAACTTTCTGAGGGTAAGAGCTGTCTGACAGTGGAATGGATATCTCCCAAGGTAGTGAACTCTCATTCATTAGAGATTTTAAAGCAGGAACTCTTTAGCTGTATTGCAGGGGTTTGGACTATATCACCCGGGGTCCCGTCCATGTAATAAAATAATAATAATAATAATTTATTATTTATACCCCGCCCATCTGGCTGGGCTTCCCCAGCCACTTTGGGTGGCTTCCAACCAAATATTAAAATACAGTAATACATCAAACATTCAAAGCTTCCCTAAACAGGGCTGCCTTCAGATATCTTCTAAAAGTTTGGTAGTTGTTCTCTTTGACATCTGGTGGGAGGGCGTTCCACAGGGCAGGTGCCACCACCAAGAGGGCCTTCTGCCTGGTTCCCTGTAACTTGGCTTCTCGCAGTGAAGGAACCACCAGAAGGCCCTCGGAGCTGGACCTCAGTGTCTGGGCAGAATGATGGGGGTGGAGACACTCCTTCAGGTATACTGGACCGAGGCCGTTTAGGGCTTTCAAGGTCAGCACCAACTCTTTGAATTGTGCTTGGAAACGTACTGGGAGCCAAGGTAGGTCTTTCAAGACCAGTGTAATGTGGTCTCGGTGGCCGCTCCCAGTCACCAGTCTAGTTGCCGCATTCTGGATTAGTTGTAGTTTCCGGATCACCTTCAAAGGTAGCCCCACATAGAGTGCATTGCAGTCGTCCAAGCGGGAGATAACCAGAGCATGCATCAGGCAAGGCAGTCTTTGGGCAGGGAGGGTCTCTGCCTACGTACCAGATGGAGCTGGCAAACAGCTGCCCTGGACACAGAATTGACCTGTGCCTCCAGGTATCTATGTATCAGAGCATTGTGTAGCTGGACACAGTTCCCTGCCATTTGCTGCAGTGGGGACAGATTATACTGTTTTCCAGCATGGCGCTTCTTCTGAAGGGTTGGTTCTTTCTCTCTCTCTCCAAGCACGAGGTTTCATTGAGAGTTTTATTTTTGCAAAAACAAACGGCGCTGGGGACCCATCATATAACAAGCTGCTATGGATGCATCAGGCTTAATCTTCCCTTTGCAGACCCTCCTCATTGTCCGGCCTGAAAAGCGCAGCTCAGAGGCCCTCCCATTAATTGCCAGTTTTATGTTTTCTCATGACAGGTACATTGTCTGGTGGGGACTGGCTCCATTGTGCATCCGCACAGCAGGACGCCAGCTGTTGATTCTGCGGAGAGGCTTCTGGGCGGTGGGGGCAGGACGAGAGGCTGGGCAGAGCAGGGTCCTCTGCTGCCATCTCCTCTAACAAGCGCAAGTAGCCTAGAAAAGCTTTTGGAAAGGAGAGGAAGTGGCCTAAAGTCCATCACACACACACACCCCATTTCCTTCAGGGGAGCCTGAAGATGTCCGGGTGCTGC
Organism: Podarcis gaigeae; assembly: GCF_964106915.1. Classification (NCBI taxonomy): domain Eukaryota; kingdom Metazoa; phylum Chordata; class Lepidosauria; order Squamata; family Lacertidae; genus Podarcis; species Podarcis gaigeae. The sequence continues at coordinate 1,135,253 of NC_139691.1, forward strand.
TGCTGCTCAGCATGGCTAGGAGCAGGGAAGATCTGATACAGCTCACAGTCAAAGCCAAACCTCCCTCAATCTGCACTCTCTGAAACAGCATGAGGACCCAAACACAGCAGCCCTATGAAATTTGCAGCTCTTCCAAATCTTGCAGCGAATTTCCCCAGCCAAGTAACGTGCAGCAAAAAATGTGTAAGTAACATACAGAAATGCATTGTATTAGGGGAAAATAAGCACACAGGCAAAGCTGCATATGATCTATAGTAGAAGAAATTCACACTGAAAATGTGGGTTTGTTTGCTTGTTTGTTTTGCTTGTTTGTTTATTACAGTCATAGACCAGCTCGCAAGGCACACCTGAGAAAGCTTTCACAAGGATAAAACATGCATTTGAAACAGTACACAGCAAACAGCTTAAGAATTAAAGTTAAGTTAAACACATAGACACGTGAGAACCTAAAATTTAAAATTTGAGATACCATACAGATTGGCCCTATCACCCTGGAGGCTCATTTTGACTGTTTTCCTAACAGACTACAGTGGTACCTCAGGTTAAGTACTTAATTCGTTCTGGAGGTCCGTGCTTAACCTGAAACTGTTCTTAACCTGAAGCACCACTTTAGCTAATGGGGCCTCCTGTTGCTGCCGCCACACTGCCAGAGCACGATTTCTGTTCTCAGCCTGAAGCAAAGTTCTTAACCCGAGGTACTATTTCTGGGTTAGTGGAGTCTGTAACCTGAAGCGTATGTAACCTGAGGTACCACTGTAATTTGTTCCAGGGGATGGTCTGCGCCTGCAAATCTGTGTGCAGAATCTGGTGACCATGAAGGTCGTCTTATGATCTTTGCCTAAGAGGAGAGCATAAGGTTTAGGCTTATCAGGAAGATCAGCAAGCCTTGAACAGTTGGGGGGGGGGGCAATGATATCTCTGCGTACCTCGATATGGATGAGTTTAATGAGAGCTTCTTCTTCTTGTTTTAACGGTCTGTCTTTCACAGGTACTGCACAATGTAACAACAAAAGGGAAATCAATGCCCCCTCCCACAAGAACAGTTACAAAGACTATTCAGAAAAAATACAAGTTCCACCCAAAGCAAATATTAAATAAAATATCTGTCCACAGCTGTCCCTAAGTTGCAGGAGGTCCTTTGCAACAACAACGTACGAAATAAAATAAAACCTGGCAGATGAAAGTGATAGACTACATGGAATTGGCGGAAATGACTGGCAGAATCCGAGATCAGGGAGAAGAGTTGGTGGAGATTGGAAGAAATTTAAAGACTATTTGCAGAAACATTGTAAAATTAATGAATGTTAAAATGATGTAGGATTGATTGAATTGAGACGGTTTTTGCAACAAAGTTAAAAGAATATGTAAAAATGGATTGATAACTAGATGACAATATGACGTTAAACATGTTAAGATATAAAATTAAGATAAAAACAAAAGGGTAAGGATTTGCTGAATTAACCATGTGAACAGGAATACAAAAAAGGGAGGCGTGAGGAGGTCAGGAAAATAAGTAAATGAAATACAAGTCATGAAAAGACTGATTTGTTTTTAATGTTTTTTATTTTTCATCTATTCTTTTTTATGTATTTTGTATTTGTTAATTTGTATTTTTGTATCTTTGCTTTTTATTTTTATTTTTTTTATTCTGTAACCCTTTTTTGCTTATAAAATCTTAATAAATATCTTTTTTTAAAAAAGAAATAAACTAAAACCACCCTTTTTTTTTGAGAAGCATCCTTTTTATGTTTTGTTTGCTACTTCTACGATTGTGCATCTTATCCATTAATTTGCCTACTAGATCTAAGTCCCATGTTTGCAGTAGCCACATTTCACATAAGTCTATATTCAAGGTTTCCCAGTTAGGACTTCTTGTTTTTAAGGAAACTGATGTGGAAATCTGAGGAACTGAACATAAGACTGGAAAAAATAATTAGGTGGTGGTGTTGGTGGTGGTGGTGATTTATTAAATTGCTATACTGCCCTTCACTTGAAGATCACAGGGCAGTTTACAATATAAAAACACAAGAATACATAACATAGTAAAGGTAAAGGGTCCCTGACTGTTAAGTCCAGTCGTAGCCGACTTTGGGGTTGTGGCGCTCATCTCGCTTTACTGGCTGAGGGAGCTGGCATACAGCTTCTGGGTCATGTGGCCAGCAGGACTAAGCCGCTTCTGGCAAACCAGAGCAGCGCACGGAAATGCCGTTTACCTTCCCACCGGAGTGGTACCTATTTATCTACTTGCACTTGACGTGCTTTCAAACTGCCAGGTTGGCAGGAGCAGGGACCGAGGAAAGGGAGCTTACCCCGTCATTGCGGGGATTTGAACCGCCGAACTTCTGATCGGCAAGCCCTTGGCTCTGTGGTTTAACCCACAGTACCACCCGCATCCTAATACATAACAGAGTAACCAGCAAAAAACAATAAACTCTTCCATACACACACACTTTAAAAGGCCATGGATTGTACAATTAGCCAAAGGCCTGGAAGAAGAGGAATGTTTTTGCCTGGCGCCTACAGGTGTGTCACAAAGCCACCAGGTGGTCCTCTCTGGAGAGAGAATCCCACAAGTGAGGACCCACCGCAGAAAAGGCCCCGTTTTCCTGTTGCCACCCTCTGGACCTCTCATGGAGGGGGCACACAAGGAAGGGCCTCAGATGAGGATCGATCACAGGGTCCAGGTCAGAAGCACCCACCCCTTTCCTGTTGGGCTACAGATCCCACCATCCCTGATGGTTGGGAATGCTGGCTGGAGCTGATAGGAGTTGTGGCAAGGAGTTCTGCAGGCAGCTGGACTTGCACAGCCAGGATAAGAGGAAGGTAAGGCCTGTTTCTGATTCTGGTCCCTGGACGGCCACCACCATGGGAATCAAACAGCATTGTGGTAAACAACAGAAGGATTAGGCATGTTCTGTCCCAGCAGAGATACCTGCTCCCTCCAAGCCACACAGGCTGCTCTGAGTAAAAAGGGGAAGCACTTAAGAATTTTTTCACTACCTGTGATAGGGTATCTGGTCCAGCCTGGGACTTGAAGGATTGCCCCACTCCTTACCTGCCCACTCAGCCACTCCACTACTTCAACCTTTGGAAACGGCACTTTGACAGGTGCTGCATGATCTTCATTCCTCACTCGCAAATAATGGATATTCTGTTTTTTCCAATATCTTTATTAAATTTTTCCAAATATATTAAACACAATACAGCATAATATTACAGTATTCTCCTTTCAGTCTATATCTTATCTCTTGCTTAAGTGTGATTCCTATATATACATTCTATGTGTCTATAATTCCTTAATAAATTTTTGTATTATACTTTAGGCATACATTCCTTATTATAATACAGCATTACATCTTGTGGTCTAACCAAATGTTTACAATAAACGTTATGAGTTTTATTTCAGCCCTGTGAGTGTCTATATTTATGTACAGTTTTCTCTAAGTATACCATAAATTTGGACCATTCTTTTTGCAATTTCTCATCGTCCTGCTGTCGGATTCTTCCAGTTAGCCTTGCTGTTTCCGCATACTCCAATACTTTCTGTTGCCATTCTTCAATTGTCAAGTTTGTCAATTGATATTCTGGTTTGGCGGCTCCTTCCCTCTGGAACTCCCTGCCTGTGGATGTTGGGCTGGTGCCTCCCCTGTCCTTTTCAGTGCCAGCCCAGACACACATTTTAATCTATAATTCTAGCTGAGAATTTACACTTTAAATTGTGGGTTTTATTTGCTTTGCTTTTCTGTGAACTCATTTTCAGCGTTGATCATTATCGATACCTTCAGAGTATGTTTTGCATTATTTGTCAACTGCTTTGAGGTTCTATTTACAGTTAAGCAGTGTACAGATTCCTCTGTACACTGCTTAATAAAATTCTGCCAGGGAAATACGTCCACTTCTATGGACTGGTGCATGAGAGTTTGGGGGGTGGAGTTCGAGATCACATGGAGCAGAGAAGTTGCCCAACACAAGGTCTGATCATTTCCCCATCTACCCCTGAACAGCCTTCCTGGGCAGTGTCCAGACATGAATTTTACTTTGCAGAAATAGCCCCTCCCCCAGAACTGAAAGAATCAATACATTCCGACTTGTGTTTAAGTAAGGTGGGAGGGCAGGGAATACATGCGAACATTTATTCCACTGGAATGGAAAATCTTTACATCGCCTTGAAATCAGATGGGGAATTCCAGCTGGGCATGTTCACACGAGGGCTGCTTCCACATGCAAGCTCTGCCTGGCATTGCATTCATAACAGACTGCAAAAAGTTCCAAGTGTCACTTAATATAGTGCTGTGTTACCTGGCAATGCATGTCCTCTGATTAAGGAACTTCTATCACACAATGAAGGGGGGCTCGATTATATGACCCCCAGGGTCCCTTCCAGCTCTACAATTCTATGATTCTCTGTTTACTTGGAAGTAAATCTCATTTAGAAAAGAACTCATGCAACTTTAGTAAAAAGCTTCCTCGGTGCAGTGTTTGCTCCTCTAATTCTTTCCTGCTCAATGTGGACATGGTATTACTAAATTTTCCCTTAATCATACAGTACCTGATCCCCATGGTGATGTAGGCTTTGTTGTTGTTGTTTTGTTGTTTAGTCGTTTAGTCGTGTCCACCTCTTCGTGACCCCCTGGACCAGAGCACACCAGGCCCTCCTGTCTTCCACTGCCTCCCACAGTTTGGTCAGATTCATGTTGGTAGCTTCTAGAACACTGTCCCACCATCTCGTCCTCTGTCATCCCCTTCTCCTTGTGCCCTCCATCTTTCCCAACATCAGGGTCTTTTCCAGGGAGTCTTCTCTTCTCCTGAGGTGGCCAAAGTCTTGGAGCCTCAGCTTCAGGATCTGTCCTTCCAGTGAGTGCTCAGGGCTGATTTCCTTCAGAATGGAGAGGTTTGATCTTCTTGCAGTCCATGGGACTCTCAAGAGTCTCCTCCAGCACCAGAATTCAAAAGCATCCATTCTTTGGTGATCAGCCTTCTTTATGGTCCAGCTCTCAATCCATACATCACTAGGCTTTAATTACTGACTTTTTTTTCTTCGAAAGAAGCACTATTTCACTATTGTCAAAAAGAAAGAGAAATTAAGAAAGGGACATACACACACACACACACACACACACACACACACACACAGTCAAATATGGAAACAGACCATTCTGAACAGGAAGCAATTCCAGGGTCAGAAGTGACTGGAGGAAGCTTCTAATTAAAGGAGAAGGGCTCAGGAAACCTCAGCTTGGCAATGCAGTTTCATTTTAAAGTAGGAAAGACAGTACTTTTATTTATGCAGTTTTACATTCTCGGCTTTATTATTATTATTATTTTAATACCACTTTACAATCTGTATTATGTTTTATTTTCTGTTCCTGCACACCACTTGAGCAATCCCTGAATAAAGGGTGGTTTTAAAATTCTTAAATAAAATATAAATAGCACATAATTCACCAAAATGCAATGGGTTGGGAATGGCACTGTTTAGATTCTCCATTTAAAGTGTGTGTGTGTGTGTGTGTGTGTGTGTGTGTGAGAGAGAGAGAGAGAGAGAGAGAGAGAGAGAGAGAGAGAGAGAGAATAAGCAAAACATGGCAGTTCTAGGGAGAATCCGTGCACAACTTTAGCTTCCTGAGTATTGAAACAAAACAAAGTTCTGGCTGTTAGGGGCACAGAGCTATGTGGATACTACCTGGGGAAACTGCAGAACCCGGGGGGGGGGGGGGTGGCCTTGAAATCGGGGGTGGGGGACACAGGGATACTACAATATATGTTTTGTGTCTCTTTCCTAGCAAGCAAGGTAGAATAAATGGTGCAGAATATATATATATATATATATTTATATTTTTGCAAAGTTGGACAAGAAATTCTAATTGCCTGTTTTGGCCCCAGAGCTCCATCCATTGGATAAATCCCAAATGAGAGAGCAAAAGTGTTTGCAGTTGTAAAAGAGCAGTGGATTCTTGACACCTCTCTGTTGGTGGGGTTTGTGCTATTTGGCAGTGCTCAAAAGTGCAGCTCCTGCCCTTTCGTGTGGGTAGACGCTCGCTCTCTGGCTGAAAAGACCTTTATGGTGGCCAGCAGGGAGCCAAGGAACACGGGCAGCCGGTTTGAAAAATCCAGAGTTCTCATCTCTGTTCCATTATGTCTGCAAGATGAGTCACGGTTTCCAGCCACCCTCCAAAACCTTTCACATCCCAGGATCCTGGCAAATTCATTATCCAAGCCTGGACCCTTATTTTGCCAAAAAGGTAAAAGGGAGGAAGCAGGCTTGCTTGGCAAAAACTGAAGGATTGGAGAATGGTCTAAACAAACAAACAAATTGGGGACAGATCATGGTTGTGGAAATCCCAGAACAGCCCAGTGAGGAGGACTGAGCATGCTCAGTGGGGGGGGGGCACGGGGGACGACACACCTGCTTCCTCCTGACAGTGGCCACAGAATTCGGGGGGGGGGGGAGAGAGACACACCTGCTTCCTCCTGAAAGCCTTGGTGAGATTTTCATGCACAAAAGTTTGTCACATTGCCCACACAATGTTCCACCAGCCTTTTAATCCAAATTTACAATTTCTGCAAAAAAATTCACACACACCCCGCCCCTCAAAAAAATTCAAATGGAATAATTTGAAAATTGATGCAAAAAAAGAGGAACATGGTCAAACACCACATATAAATGTATCTGGCTAATACAATAAGATTCAAGTTTTAATTACTGGAAAGTATTCGAAGGACCTTCATATTGATTCCCCACCCCCCAAGATAATAAGGGGAATTTATGAATTGGGCCAAAGCACAGGGGGAGATGGGTAGCGGTGTTGGTGTTGGGAGGTGTTCCAAGGGGATCCTACCTGTGTTGCCCCTTCCAGATGTTGTTGGGATACCCACCAGCCCCACAGTCAAGGATGGTGGGGGCTAAAATGCACCAGCCCAGTAAGACAAGCTGATCCTCATCTTTACCCTTCTCTGAGGCCTTGCCTCCCACTTCACTCTCCACTCTCGTGTCCCTGTAGTTTTTGCTCAGCTTAAAGGTAAAGGGATCCCTGACCATTAGGTCCAGTCGAGGCCGACTCTGGGGTTGCAGCGCTCATCTCGCTTTAGTGGCCGAGGGAGCCGGCGTACAGCTTCCGGGTCATGTGGCCAGCAGGACTAAGCTGCTTCTGGCGAACCAGAGCAGCACACGGAAATGCCGTTTACCTTCCCGCCGGAGTGGTGCCTATTGATCTACTTGCACTTTATGCTTTCGAACTGCTAGGTCGGCAGGAGCTGGGACCGAAAGACGGGAGCTCACCCCGTCATTGCGGGGATTCAAACCGCTGACCTTCTGATCGGCAAGTCCTAGGCTCTGTGGTTTAGACTACAGTGCCACCCACGTCCCTTAAATATATATTATGGCTTAAATATATGTTAAACTGGCACAGCTTTAACCTTTTACAGTAGCAAGTCCTAGGCTCTGTGGTTTAACCCACAGCACCGCCCTTTTGCTCAGCTTATGACCTTTCCCTCCAAAGTCTTCCTCCCAGAACACCTGCCTGATGCTGCCTCCTGCCTCCTTAAGACCTCGCATTTCCCACAGCACCTTTGGCTTAACACCTCCCCACCCACGCTGTGGAGGGCATGGGCAGCCAGTGGTGGAGGCACCCTCTCCAGCAGCTGGGGCTGGATGCCAAGGGGTGGATGCCAAGGGGTGGCACATGCACATACAAACTGTGCACATGTGGCGAGTGGCAGCCTGTACAGTCTCCATGCGAGCGCGCCCATACAACTGCGCCAGCACCCTTGGCAGCTCTACAGCTGTGGGGGGCCAGCGGGCCATCTTGTCACCCCCCCGAGTGGTGCCTGGGGCGACCCGCCCCCCCTTCGTACGCCCCTGTATGCAGCACAGAGTGGCAGTGTGCGTGCACCTCTGGCTGGTCCCCGCTTTCTTTATTATTTATTTCACTAAACTTATATCCCACTTGTTTCCCCGAGGAGCTCAAGGTGGGACATGTTTCTCCCCTTCCCAATTTAATTCCCACAACAGCCCTGTGAGGTAGGTTAGGCTAAGAGGCAGGGACTGGTGGCCTGTTGCCAGAGGCACTGAGCTTCACAGCCAAGCTGGGGTTTGAATCATGGTCTCCCAGGTCCTCGTCTGACCCTGTTGCCACCCCACCCCCCACTGGATCTCGCACTGCAGAAGCAAGAACAGTTGTGCCCCAACCTCACCACCACTCTGTCAAAAATAACCCCTCTACATCACTCCCTGAACACCGGAACATGAGAAGAGCCTGCAGGGTGAGGCCCATGGCTATCTAGTCCAGCATTCTGTTCTCACAGGGGATAACCAGATTCCTATGGTGCAAGCAGGATTTGAGCACAATGTCCCTCTCCCCTTCTGTGGCTTCCAGAAACATTCCTGTCTCTAACTGTGGAGGCAGAGCATGTCAGGAGTTCAGCCTACACTCGAGTAGGACCCTGGCAGAGACACGTGCCCGACTGGCATGTTCCCTCCCTCCTGGGGGTTCAAAAAGCTTTCTTCAGCCCGAGCATCACAGCGACCGATGCCAAGTGACACTGGCACAGTTAGGGACCCACAGAGTTTGCACAGCTTTGCATAACAGACTCAGCATTTTGGCTAATCTACTTTATTTACATATAAACACACACGGAGCACTGCATCATGGCTCCCTCTCTCTCGAGCATCAGACAGCAAAGAGAAAAAGGAAAAAGAACAATAGTCCCACTTCACGGAACACAGTAACACAAACATCCTGTCACCGTCACTTCCCACTCTGTGGAGTCAAAACATACACCGTCATGTGAAAGACAACAATCCCATGACTGCAATCACAGAGCAGGAATTCTAACAGAGCATAGTCATCATGGTCAGAAGCCTCTGACAGCCTTATTATCCTCTGTGAATTTGTCTGATACTTTTCTAAATCCGTCCAAGTTGGTGGCCACCCGCTGCCTCTTGCTGGAACAACCTTCCTTTATCTCCCTCTGCGTACAACTGCAGCCGTATCGCCACCTTCTGGAGAAGCTTCACATACTTCCTCTCCATTTGTCTCTCTAGGTCAGTAGCAGCACTCTCAGCTTCCAGGGACACTCCTAGTCCTGCCTGGATAGGTTTCCACAGGGGATTGGGCTGGAGACTTTCTGGATGCAGAGCAGGTGCTCTGTCCATAGAGGTACAGCCCTTCCCCTTTAATCTACAATGCAGCAGCTGGAAATCTAGAACGACTTCTCTCCCACCCCCAGCATTTCCCTTTCTTCTCCTTGCACCAACAAGCAGCAGTTTTAAGTGTTTGTAAAGGGATGCAGGTGGCACTGTGGGTTAAACCACAGAGCCTAAGGCTTGCCGATCAGAAGGTCAGCGGTTTGAATCTCCGCGATGGGGTGAGCTCCCGTTGCTCGCTCCCTGCTCCTGCCAACCTAGCAGTTCGAAAGCATGTCAAAGTGCAAGTAGATAAACAGGTACTGCTCCAGCGGAAAGGTAAACAGCGTTTCCGTGCGCTGCTCTGGTTCGCCAGAAGCGGCTTAGTCCTACTGACCACATGACCCGGAAGCTGTACGCCAGCTCCCTTGGCCAATAAAACGAGATGAGCACTGCAACCCCAGATTCGTTCATGACTGGACCTAAAGGTCAGGGGTCCCTTTACCTTTACCTTTAAAGGGGGTGCGGCAGCACTCCGGCATGAGACTAATAATAATAATAATAAATTATTTACACCCCACCCCTCTGGCTGGGTTTCCCCAGCGACTCTGGGCAGCTTCCAACAAAGTATTAAAATACAATAGTCTATTAAACATTCAAAGCTTCCCTAAAGAGGGCCTCCTTCAGATGTCTTCTAAAAGTCTGGTAGTTGTTCTTCTCTTTGACATCTGATGGGTGGGTGCCACCACCGAGAAGGCCCTCTGCCTGGTTCCCTGTAACTTAGCTTCTCTCGGTGAGGGAACCGCCAGAAGGCCCTCAGTGCTGGACCTCAGTGTTCTGGCTGAGCGATGGGGGTGGAGACGCTCCTTCAGGTCTACTGGGCCATGGCCGTTTAAGGCTTTAAAGGTCAGCACCAACACTTTGAATTGTGATCGGAAACGTACTGGGAGCCAATGTAGGTCTTTCAAGATAGGTGCTTGAGGGCTCTTGGGGAGTTTCATTGATAAACTTGATCCAGCGACACTTCCACTTGCCTTGGGAACCACGGGCGGAACCCTTCAGAGCGGCTTCTGAGAGCTTTCTTTCCATTGAAGCCAGCCTCCTTCACCGTTCGTCATCCTGTAAAGAAGGCCAGGGTGTAAAATCGGCTAACCCAACACCACACATTTCTCTGACGGCAGCCCCCTAAGGAGGCATTTCTGCCACTTTCCCAACAGGTAAGAAAGCAGATGATGGCATTCTCCCCATTCTTCCGGCTGCTGAGAAGTTCCAGGAGCACATCACTCAATTGGCTTCCTTTGGGAGGGAGTCACTGGAGGCTCGTGGTGTTTTGTAATGTTAACTTTCCACTGCAAATATACAGGTTGCGTGGAGCAACAGACAGCTGCTTCCCTGCTAGGCACTTCCCTAAGTTGTTTCCGCCCTGTGGAACACCCTCCCTTCAGATGTGAAGGAAATAAGCAGCTATCTTAGCTTTAAAAGACATCTGAAGGCAGCCCTGTTTAGGGAAGTTTTTAATATTTAATGCCGTATTGTTTTAACACTCAATTGGAAGCCGCCCAGAGTGGCTGGGGAAACTCAGCCAGATGGGCGGGGTATAAATAATAAATTATTATTATTATTATTATTATTATTATTATTATTATTATTATTATTATTATTATTTCCAAGGCTCAGAACTCAGCTGTCTCCCACTTTCATGTTTCTTTTCACATAAACATCTGGCTTGCACCATCTTTAGCTGTGGGGAAGAAAGTTTTTTCCCTGGGTGAGCCCGCCTCAAGTAACAATTAACACACGGGTGGGGGATATTTTCAGCCCACTGGGCCAGATCCTTAGCTCTCCCACTCATCGCAGACCACTGCAATCTCCTGGCATGACCACAGCATCAGGTGACCAATTTTCCTTTGCAGCGGGGCTTGAGATCCAGCCATACTGCGCGGGAAGAGCTCAGCAGAGCCTGAAGCTCCTGCTTGTGAGCTGAGCCAGTCCCCAAGGGGCTTGCATCTGGCACCAATCCTAAAAAAAAAAACCCTTAGTACAAGCCCTACCTGCCAAGGCTCAATAGTAAGCACATTTTAAGGCTCCCCACTGTTCCTTTGCCTGCCCCCACACCTGACATCATCAGGTATGAGCATACAGGTGAAACTCAAAAAATTAGAATTTCGTGGAAAAGTTCCTTGATTTCCGTAATCCAACTTGAAAGGTGAAACTCATATATGAGATCGACTCGTGACATGCCAAGCGAGATATGTCAAGCCTTGATTTGTTATCATTGCGATGATCATGGCGTACAGCTGATGAAAACCCCAAATGAACAATCTCAGAAAATGAGAACAAAAAAAATTCCTTCCAGTAGCACCTTAAAGACCAACTAAGTCAGTTCTTGGTATGAGCTTTCGTGTGCATGCACACTTCTTCAGATACACTGAAACAGAAGTTTCCAGACCCTTCTATATAGTGAGAAGGTGGGGAGGGGTATTACTCAGAAGGCTGGTGGGAATGGGTGATTGGCAGATAGCTGTGATGAGCCTGTTGACGACTCTTAACGACTGCAATAGGTCTTACAGGAAGAAGCAAGGGGTGAAAAGGTGAAAAATGGCTTTGTCATGTATAATGAGATAAGAATCCAAGGTCTTTGTTCAGGCCAGGTTTCTCCATGGTTTTAAGTTTGGTGATAAGTTGTAATTCAGCAGCTTCTCTTTCCAGTCTATTTCTGAAATTCCTTTGTAGTAAAACAGCTACTTTGAGATCTTGTATAGAATGTCCTGGGAGATTGAAGTGTTCTCCTACTGGTTTCTCTGTCTTGTGATTCCTGATGTCCGATTTATGTCCGTTTATTCTTTGGCGTAAGGTCTGGCCTGTTTGTCCAATATAGAGAGCTGAAGGACACTGTTGGCATTTGATGGCATACACAATGTTAGACGATGAGCAATTAAATAGTCCCGAGATGGTATGTGTGATGTTGTTGGGGCCAGTAATGGTGTTGTCCGGGTGTATGTGGCAGCAAAGTTGGCATCTGGGTTACGCCAAAGAATAAACGGACATAAATCGGACATCAGGAATCACAAGACAGAGAAACCAGTAGGAGAACACTTCAATCTCCCAGGACATTCTATACAAGATCTCAAAGTAGCTGTTTTACTACAAAGGAATTTCAGAAATAGACTGGAAAGAGAAGCTGCTGAATTACAACTTATCACCAAACTTAAAACCATGGAGAAACCTGGCCTGAACAAAGACCTTGGATTCTTATCTCATTATACATGACAAAGCCATTTTTCACCTTTTCACCCCTTGCTTCTTCCTGTAAGACCTATTGCAGTCGTTAAGAGTCGTCAACAGGCTCATCACAGCTATCTGCCAATCACCCATTCCCACCAGCCTTCTGAGTAATACCCCTCCCCACCTTCTCACTATATAGAAGGGTCTGGAAACTTCTGTTTCAGTGTATCTGAAGAAGTGTGCATGCACACGAAAGCTCATACCAAGAACTTAGTTGGTCTTTAAGGTGCTACTGGAAGGAATTTTTTTTGTTTTGACTATGGCAGACCAACACGGCTACCTATCTGTATCAGAAAATGAGGATATTCAAGGAAATCAGCAAAACAAGGATTGCAAATCAAGCAGGATTAGACCTCTGAGAAGTGGAGGCAGATCTCGCTTTGCATGTCATGAGTCGATCTCATATATTAGTTTCACCATTCAAGTTGAATTCCTGAAATAAAGGAACTTTTCCACGATATTCTAAATTTTTTGCGTTTCACCTGTAGCTGTCAACGTTATCCCCTTTTTAAGGGAAATTCCCTTATTCTGAATAGGATTCCTCACAAGAAAAGGGAAAAGTTGACAGCTATGGGTATGAGGGCATGGTTTGGGGAATGCAGCCTTGTGGGCCAAATCAGGACATCAGCTGAGCCAACCCTGGATCCGTGGGTTGCAGATTCCCCACTGCTGGTCTAACAATTCATCCCCAGGAAGCTACATGATCAGTCTAGCAAGAGTGATGCTTGCCTTCTGGCTGTAAGGTGTAGAGGAACAGGTGCATTTGGAACAACTGCGTACAACCCCACCCCCCCGCCCCACTTCACAGAAACTTTGTTCAGAAACACCTACAGCAAAGGCTAGCTTGTAGGGAAGGTGTGGAGGAAGCTCTGGGTAGTGGTTGTCTCTTAAAAACGTAAGAAGAGCCGGCTAGATCAAGCAAATGGCCCATCTTGGCCAATACTCTGTTCTCATAGTGCCTGTGGGGAACCCACAAGCAGGATTTGAGCAAAAGAGCATCACTTTCCCCCCTCCTGTGGGTTCCAGAAACTGCTATTCTAAGGTTATCAGGGACCATAAAAAAGGCTATGGTTTTCCCAGTGGTGATGTATGGAAGTGAGAGCTGGACCATCAAGAAGGCTGATCGCCGAAGAATGGATGCTTTTGAATTGTGGTGCTGGAGGAGACTCTTGAGAGTCCCATGGACTGCAAGAAGATCAAACCTCTCCATTCTGAAGGAAACCAGCCCTGAGTGCTCACTGGAAGGACAGATCCTGAAGCTGAGACTCCAATACTTTGGCCGCCTCATGAGAAGAGAAGATTCCCTGGAAAAGACCCCGATGATGGGAAAGATGGAGGGTGCAAGGAGAAGGGGACGACAGAGGATGTGATGGTGGGACAGTGTTCTCAAAGCGACCAGCATGAGTTTGACCAAACTGTGTGAGGCAGTGGATGACAGGAGTGCCTGGGGTGCTCTGGTCCATGGGGTCATGAAGAGTCGGACACAACTAAACGACTAAACAACAAGGTTACCAGATATTTTCCAATGAATCCGGGGACACTTTTCAACTTCCTACTAAATAGATACATTTTGTCAGGGGACTGATTTGTAAACCCGGGAACTGTCCTTGGGAAACGGGGACATCTGGTAACCTTATGCTATTCAGATGCACTGCTGCCTCTGATCCTGGAGACAGAGCACAGCCCTGCAGAGGACCTTAAGGTCCACAAATGACAACACCTTGGAGGTCCCAAGTCACAAGGTGGTTAGGTTGGTCTCAATAGGGCCAGGGCTTTTCAGTACTGCCCCGATCTGGTGGAACGCTCTGTCACAAGAGACCAGAGCCCTGCGGGACTTGACATCTTTCCACAGGGCCTGCAAGGCAGAGCTGTTCCGCCTGGCCTTTGGATTGGACTCCGTCTGACCCTTATATTTCCCTCCCCTTATGGTCTTGATTTATCAGCTACTTTAAAATGAGGCTGCATTTTAAATTGCATTTTAGCCTATATTTTAAAACCCCCCCATTATGTTTTTACTGTAATTTTACTGGTGTTAGCCGCCCTGAGCCCAGCTCTGAGGGCGGCGTATAAATAAAATTATTATTATTATTATTATTATTATTATTATTATTATTATTGCCTTCCCCTACTCCATGATTCTGCCTCATCCTCTTTTGAAGCCATCTAGGTTAGTGGCTGTACCCTTGGAGCAAGCCCCACAGTTGCACAACAGAACTGCACAAATAAGTCCTTTCTTTTATCTGACTCTTTCAGTACTGGATCAATTCTCTGGCACAGAGTGGTGGACCACCACCTCTCCAGGGGTTGCACCTGGGAGTTTCTGCATGCCAGGCAGATGCTGTACCATGGAGGGACAGCCTTTCCCCACAACCCTGCAGGTGAAACTCAAAAAATTAGAATACCATGGAAAAGTTCATTTATTTCCATAATTCAACTTGAAAGGTGAAACTAATACATAAGATCGACTCGTGACATGCCAAGCGAGATATGTCAAGCCTTGGTTTGTTCTGCAGGTGAAACTCAAAAAATTAGAATATTGTGAAAAAGTTCCTTGATTTCCGTAATACAACTTGAAAGGTGAAACTAATAGATGAGATCAACTCGTGACATGCCAAGCGAGATGTGTCAAGCCTTGATTTGTTATCATTGCGATGATCATGGCGTACAGCTGATGAAAACCCCAAATTAACAATCTCAGAAAATTAGAATATTAAATGAAATCAGCAAAACAAGGGTTGCAAATTGAGCAAGATTAGACCTCTGAGAAGTGGGAGCACATCTCACTTTGCATGTCATGAGTCGATCTCATATATTAGTTTCACCTTTTAAGTTGAATTACTGAAATCAATGAACTTTTCCATGATATTCTAATTTTTCGAGTTTCACCTGTACATGCCTCCCAGATTGATTTCATGCCCTTTCCTGGTCAAATGCATTTAAGGTAACATGGTTCACCACTAGATGGCAGTAGTACCCTCCAGTTCAGTCCCATAAGAACAGGACGTTTGAGGGTTAAGAAAGAGGTTAATGATTTCAGAGCTGGGGGCCTGATCTGAAAGTCCCTAACCCCACACGGTTCAAGGCCATGTGCATTTCAAATCTAGGCTGAGCTGTGGGGAGGAAAGGAGACCACGTCCCTGGAAGTGTAACACATAGTTTGCACGATGGTGATTGCCACTCAGTGATGTTACTAAGAAACACGTTCACCCCCAATATCTGAAGCATATTTTTTTTAAAGTTCCTTTTCTAAGGATGTGAAAATTGATATTCATGTAGTCCCATGCAGCTAAAAGATGTGCAGGCATGAAATTCCTGTGGGTCTCTTGTTGTTGTTGTCGTTCAGTCGTTTAGTGGTGTCCGCCTCTTCGTGACCCCCTGGACCAGAGCACACCAGGCACTCCTGTCTTCCACTGCCTCCCGCACTTTGCTCAAACTCATGCTGGTAGCTTCGAGAACACTGTCCCACCATCTCGTCCTCTGTCATCCCCTTCTCCTTGTGCCCTCCATCTTTCCCAACATCAGGGTCTTTTCCAGGGAGTCTTCTCTTCTCATGAGGTGGCCAAAGTCTTGGAGCCTCAGCTTTAGGATCTGTTCTTCCAGTGAGCACTCAGGGCTGATTTCCTTCAGAATGGAGAGGTTTGATTTTCTTGCAGTCCATGGGACTCTCAAGAGTCTCCTGCAGCACCAGAATTCAAAAGCATCCATTCTTCGGCGATCAGCCTTCTTTGTGGTCCAGCTCTCACTTCCATACATCACTACTGGGAAAACCAGAGCTTGAACTATACGGACCTTTGTTGGCCTCTTGTAGCATAGTGAAATACTTGGGCTTTGGTATTCCAGCAAAAGTAGAAAAGACGGTTGCCTGATATACCTTGAAGAGTCACCAGCCTGGTGTTATGGACTGCAACTGCCATCAGGCTACAACTCTGACCAAAGGAGTGTTGGTCATCATGGGAGCTGGAACCCAGAACACCTGGGGACATAGGAAACTGCCTTATTTATGCGGCGAGAATTCTGATCTTGTATCCATGCATTCTCTTCCTCCTGGCCATCGCTTTCAGCCCTTTTGGTTGTCCAGCCTGGGAGGGGGCTCTTGTGTGCTTGAGTTGGGGAATATGCTGAGGAGAGTCATCCGCTGCTTGGAGCTGGAGCTCTTTGAGCATGTGGTCAGTCTGCTGGTCATCACTCACAGCCCAGGTTCTGCCTTAGTGCTGGACTATCAGCTTAAAAGGGAAACCACAGCCATGTGCTATGCCCACTTCTTTTAGTGCCAATGTGCAGGGGCGTAGGAAGGGGGGGCAGGCCGCCCCGTGTTCCATCATGCAGGGGGGTGTCAAAAAGGAACAATTACTGCCCTACTAGGGCGGATCATAAAAAACTCTTTTTTTGGAAAATGGCTGCTCCAAAGGTCTTATCTTACTACACTAGGGATTATACAGTGCATGTTTGGGTTGCGAACGTGATCCATGCGGGCAGGCACATTTGCAACCCGCAGTGTCCGCAACCCACAGCGGCGCATCTGCACACTCGCAGGTTGCGATTCGGTGCTCCTGCACATGCACAAAGTGCGATTTAGCGTTTCTGCGCATGCACGACTGCCGAAACCCAGAGGTAACCCATTCCAGTACATTCTGGGTTTGGGCGGCCTGCAGCGGGGTGAGCTCCCGCTGCTTGGTCCCTGCTCCTGCCCACCTAGCAGGAGTCTGAAAGTGAAGTAGATTAATAGGTACCACTCCGGCAGGAAGGTAAACGGCGTTTCTGTGCGCTGCTCTGGTTCGCCAGAAGCGGCTTAGTCATGCTGGCCACATGACCCGGAAGCTGTACGCCGGCTCCCTCGGCCAATAAAGCGAGATGAGTGCTGCTACCCCAGAGTCGTCCGTGACTGGACCTAATGATCAGGGGTCCCTTTACCTTTAACCTGAAAAAACGCAACATGAAGCGTCTGTAACCCAAGGAATGACTGTATAGCTATATATAAAATTTCATGCATTTCAGTCTCTTCCACGAAAATAACTGTTTACATGACTGTTTTCATATGCCGTGAAGGCTGAAGTTTCAATTCAGTGGAGCCAAAACACAACCCATCCTGTAGATTTACGTATCTCTCCACCGTCGCCTCCTTGTTATCAGAGGCCCATAATCCATATTCCTTTGTAAGAAAATATAAAATAACGTAAAATCATTTTTGCAGGCAAAAACAAAAAAAAAGTGGTGGGGGGGGTGACAAGAAATTTTCCTCACCGGGTACCACCTGACCTTCGTACGCCTCTGCCAATGTGTAAGAGTAGAAAGCCCATGTCCACTGCCCTTTGTGTGGCCAGGCCGATACCCTGGAATATTTCAGCGATATCTTCCCATATTTTAGATTCTGAAAATTGAGTCTTTGAGCCTATAGTGTTCAAAGCGAATTACCACATCCCTTGGGGCTTTCCCAATTCTGCCTCTAGGAATCTGATGAGCTCTTTCTGTGTAATTGGGGGAGAGTGGTGTGTTTAAAAACAGGGAGAGTATCCAGTCAATAATCAACTGAACCACATTCCACCATCACCCCCTTCCTGGTTCTCCGGTAGACCTCAGAGACCAAACCTTTCCTCCCATCCCTGTCTGATGGGTCCTCCAGTTTCATAGCTAAATCTTCAGTCATCATTTGTAAGAGCTGTCTCTCAGACTGGTTGGTTAGAGCAAGATCGTGTGCAGCACTTGCTGTTTGAGAAATATCTGATAGAAAGCATGGAAAATTTCTGCTGCAATGTGGCTAAGGCCCAGTCCAAGGCCAGGGCTGCCTTATTTTGTTAATATACTCATCTGAGTCTATGCCTTCCTCCATTATGGCAGCTACTTCCCTGCCTTTTTGGTCTTTCATATTGCCTTTGGTCATGACAGTGTCTGGGGTCCCTTCTGAAGCCTCAGACAGAGCTCACTCTGTCTCTTCCTGAAGATTTGCTTTTATGGATCACCACCCAAGTTAGGGGTTTCTGCACATATGTGTTGGGAGTGTACAGTTGCACCTCAGGTTACATATGCTTCAGGTTACATACGCTTCAGGTTACAGACTCCGCTAACCCAGAAATAGTGCTTCAGGTTAAGAACTTTGCTTTAGGATGAGAACAGAAATTGCACGGTGACGGCGCGGAGGCAGCAGGAGGCCCCATTGGCTAAAGTGGTGCTTCAGGTTAAGAACAGTTTCAGGTTAAGTACGGACCTCCTGAACGAATTAAGTCCTTAACCTGAGGTACCACTGTATTTGTGTAAAGGAATATTGGCAAAA
Organism: Podarcis gaigeae; assembly: GCF_964106915.1. Taxonomy (NCBI): domain Eukaryota; kingdom Metazoa; phylum Chordata; class Lepidosauria; order Squamata; family Lacertidae; genus Podarcis; species Podarcis gaigeae. Next base: position 1,153,930 of record NC_139691.1, read on the forward strand.
GATTATAAAGGTTATTTCTGACATATTTCAGGTTAAGATAGAAGTCAATAGAGAAATGCTTATCTCATGAATACTGGGGAATAGTAAAATAGAAAGAAAAGGGCAATGTTGGTATAAAATTATGATCTTAGCTGGTATGCTTGTTATAGCATTAGGATAGAAAGAAAAGGATAAATGGACAATGGAAAAATGGAATGACTATGTTTTTTAATATATACAATCTGATATATTTGAACAGGTAATGATGGAAGATACATGGGGAAACAAACGTCAAAATATTTTGAATAAATGGACAAGTTATAGGAATTGGATAGCACGGGGGGCGGGGAGCCAACCCAAGCATCCAAATTAGAGTGAATAATCTGTGCACATGGTTAAAGATTTGGAGAGAGAACAAATTTGGGGGGGAGGGGTTAAAAGGGAGGGAGGGAAAAAAATTAGGACAAAAGTATATACCGTTATGTATAACTAATACAGTGGTACCTCGGGTTAAGTACTTAATTCGTTCTGGAGGTCCCTACTTAACCTGAAGCACCACTTTAGCTAATGGGGCCTCCTGCTGCTGCCGTGCTGCCGGAGCACGATTTCTGTTCTTATCCTGAAGCAAAGTTCTTAACCTGAAGCACTATTTCTGGGTTAGCGGAGTCTGTAACCTGAAGCGTATGTAACCCGAGGTACCACTGTAGGAGGATGATTTTGATGCATGATATTGTTAGATTTTTGACTGAATAAAAATCTTTTTTTAAAAAAAAAACTTTTAAAAACTTTTTAAAAAGGGATCATCACCTTGCTGAGGCTGTATAAAACTTTTTGTTTAGATGTCAATAAAATCCACCCTGCTTAGATTTTGTCCCAGGGCCATCGGAGACACAGAAGTATGCCACCATTTAGCTTTCCAGCTAGCCAACCCCACCCCCACCCCCCCACCACTAATGACCACACTTAGGTGGTAACTATATCACAAAGGAACTTGTCTGGCTAGTTCAACAATGGACTCCTCCACTGGATTTTAACCCCTGCTGGACCCAAGACCCCAGGATTCAGAAAGGACTCGGGCACCATGCAGACTAACACAGCCACAGTGCTACACACCACCCCAATCTCTGAGCCGTGAGAGGCTCCGGGTGTCAGCAAACTTTTTCAGCAGGGGGCCGGTCCACTGTCCCTCAGACCATGGGGAGGGCCGGACTATATTTGGGGAAAAATAATAATTGAATGAATTCCTATGCCCCACAAATAACCCAGAGGTGCCTTTTAAATAAAAGGACACTTTCTACTCATGTAAAAACACGCTGAGGGCCGGATTTAGAAGGCGATTGGGCTGGATCCAGCCCCCGGGCCTTAGTTTGCCTACCCTTGCTCCAGGGGTTCTAATGCTTACCCCAAGGTAAGGTTTCCTTGGGTTGAAAGGCAGCACACAGAATCATAGAATGATAGAATTGGAGAATTGGAAGGGACCCCAAGAGGCATCTAGTCCAACCCTCTGCAATACAGGAATCTCAGCTGAAGCATCCGTGGCAGACGAGAATCCATGGTGGACTCTGCCACTGGCCAGAGGAGCAGGGGCCATGAGGAAGCTGCCTCCCAGGAAGAACAGCAAAGCAAAGGGAAGGTCACCTTGGCCCCATCCGTTGGCCAAAGAAGGAGCAGCTGCAAGGAGCTCACGTCACTGCTCCCTGATGGAGAGAAAACTCTGCTCTGAGTGCCAGTCGTCCCGGGAATGCGGAGGAAAATAAACAGGGAAAGGACAGTGGTGTAGCGTGGGTTGCCAGAGCCCGGGGCAAGGCAAGTATCCTTGACGACCTACCTGAGGGGCAGCCGCAGCCCCCTGTGAACATCAGGCACAGCAGAGAGCAGGATGGAGGATTGCTCAGGAGCAGGTATCTTTCGAAAGCAGGGGTCAGCAAACTTTTTCAGCAGGGGACCGGTCCACTGTCCCTCAGACCTTGTGGGGGGCCCAAACTATATTTGGGGGGGGGGGAGGAAATGAACAAATTCCGATGCCCCACAAATAACCCAGTGATGCATTTTAAATAAAAGGACACATTCTACTCATGTAAAAACAGGCTGATTGCCAGACCGTCCGTGGGCCGGATTGAGAAGGCGATTGGGCCGGATCCGGCCCCTGGGCCTTAGTTTGCCTACCCATGTTCTAAAGCCTATGTTCCTCAGTCTGCCCACGGAAACATTAGGAGATTTTCTGTGTGAGGGGGGAGACACGCTATTTTTTAATTTATTATTTGCTTTGTTTTTCTTTTGACATTTCGTGCCCCTAATAATTTTGCACCCAGGGCCCCTGTGGCTCCTCCTGTGCTGTGTCCCAGGGAAAGAACCTCCATTCAGGTAAGGGACAATCAGCCAGCCTGGGCTGGCTAAAAATGCCGACTTCTATCTCTCTCCTCTTTCAGCTTCTCTACTTTCTTCTGGATGCAGAGACTGTCTTTCTCTTCATTGATATGAGCAGCTTGAAGAGACAATAATTATCTGACCATTAGGTCCAGTCGTGGCCAACTCTGGGGTTGCGGTGCTCATATTGCTTTACTGGCCGAGGGAGCCGGCGTACACGGGTCATGTGTCCAGCATGACTAAGCCACTTCTGGCGAACCAGAGCAGTGCACGGAAATGCTGTTTACCTTCCCGCCGGAGCGGTACCTATTGATCTACTTGCACTTTGACGTGCTTTCAAACTGCTAGGTTGGCAGTCTGTAATTGTCTGTAAAATAGATTAAAACTACTGTCAATAAATCATAGCCAAATAAGGCACTGTTAACCCACCAAGCAGAATACTCTCTTTCCCACACAACTCACAAACTTAAATCTTTCTGTCTGCCACTTTGGGCAGCTGTGTAGAAAAGTGAGGAGTGCTGGGCTCTTCCAAATAAACTGTTCATTGAGCACTTGTCCTGAGCTGCTTTCACAAAGCTTATGTGGGGGTTGGATTATATCCATTATGCATTCCTTCTTATTTGTTTATGGTGCTGAAGGCGATACAATATTGAGCATTTGTCTTGCATTCACCCTGATTTGCTTGTCCACAGTTTACATGTCTTCCCGTTACTTGTTCTGGAATTTTCAGTGTGTTTCCGCATCACCTTCCTAATTGGAAAAAGTCAGTTTCTTCTTTTTAAAGTGGGTTTGTATTCTAAATGGTATCTGCTTGGTGGCTGGTTTCTAATTTTAACTTTTTATACGGCTATATGTTTTTTATGTACTCTTCTTGTATTGTTTTCCGGGCTGTTTTTTTTTTTAAAGTAAAAAAATAATAATAGCATCATATACATGCTTTTAAATAAATGAATAATAGACAATTGTGTTGTGCTGGCATGAAAGAATAAGTTAATCCAACTAAATTGCACAAAACCTGAGCTTCCAGTGCTCCAGTTAAGTATTTTTATTTATCTACTTGATTTTTATTTTGATGGGGGAGCTGCCCCCCGTTTGGCTTTGCCCATATTCCAGCGCGCTCTCCTATCCATCTTGCAACAACCACGCTCACTCGTCGCCCCAGCAAACCAACTCTCCATTTCCAGGTGGCGGCAGCAGGTGGCGCCATAGCTGCGGGGAGAACCGCTTTGAACTACAGCCAGACTCACCTGCACATCTGCAAGAGAGGCAGACACGTGTACCTGGGAGGATAGGGAAGAGCGGCATAGCCATTACTAGAGGTAAAATAATAATTGTAGGACATCTGCTTCGTTGTCAAGGACCAAGTGGGAAATAAAGCCGTTGTCCCTTCTAGCGAAAACCTGCTGTTTCTTTTCCCCCAGACTGCGCCCCCCCCCCCACCAACTGCTCTGTCTGTTTGGATGCCAATCCAGTTCTGAAGCCTGTAATTCACCCCAGAGATTGGAGTTTAACTTCATCAAGTGAGGAGGCGGAGGGGAGGGAAGGGGGGGGGAGAGAAGAAACCAAACAAAAATAATATTAATAAAGGAAACTGTGTTGGAAGGAAAGAGAGCAGCTGGCTGCTCATCACAGCCTTTTTGCTTTTCCTATGGCAGCGAGGGGGGCAGAGGAAGGGGGGTGGGTCTCTTACTTCCTAGTGAAGTTACTCATGTTCTGGGTGTCAAGGTGGGCAAAGGGAGAGGAAGGGAAACTGGAGACAGAGGAATAGTTTATATGTGTGTGTGTGTGTGTGTGTGTGTGTGTGTGTGTTGGGTAGGGGATATGCAGACCCTTCAAGAATAGGACCAACCCAAATTTCTTGCTGCCAGAGGCGGATCAAATGTTACCCACCCATCCCACAAAGCCAGAACGTGTGTGGAGGAGGGGGACCAAGATGATCAAAGGTCTGGAACATGGGTGTAGCCAGAATTAAAGTTAAGGGAGCAGGCTTTATGTTGGGGTGGGGGCAGAACCTCAGCTAAGTATTTTTTATTGATTTACTTAATATAGGGGGGCAGCTGACCCTTGCTCCCCCCCAACTATGCCCATGGTCTGGGAACCAGACCTCATGAGGGACTTTGGTAAGTTTTAAAACAGAGGTTGCATAGCTACCTGTAGAATCGCAGAGCTGGAAGGGACCCCGAGGCCATCTAGTCCAGCCCCCTGCAATGCAGGAATCTTTTGCCCACAACCCTGAGATGAAGAGTCTCCTGCTCTGCTGGCTAAGCTATAGTTGAATCTCCCACACTAGGGATGGATGGGCAGCAACTGAAAAGCAGGAGTCTGGCTTAAGAGGTGCAGAGCAGACAGCTTAGCCCACACAGTGACGCTCTTCTCCAACCACCTGAGAGAGAGGGGTCTGCCTGTTGCCACTTCATATATTTGGTCTGTAACCTGATCTGTGTGGTCCGAGGGCAGGAGCTCCCAAAACGCAGGCAATGGGCTCCTGCTTCATTCCAGTGGTCCATGGTGTGCCCATGGATTTGTGGCTGCAGAGGGGAGGTCTTATTATTAAATATACCAAGAAAGAAGCACACCAAGAACTCAGGCCAATGTAGGACCTAGATCCCTAGGACTACTCCCACTATTGAAACTTACGTACATTGGCCTGAGTTCTTGGTGTTCTTTTTTCTTGCAGACGGGAGGTGGCGCACGGCCATCGCTCCAAGCATTCATATGGGTTTCTAATTGTATTTTCATTCCTCCCTTTCTTTATTTTTTACGCTGTATTTTATGCATTACCATTTAAATTAAGAACATAGGAACATAAAGAAGAGGCTGCTGGGTCGGGCCAATGGACCATCTAGTTCAGGATCCTGTTCTCACAGGGGCCAGCCAGATGCAGGGGGTTGGACTAGATGCTCCTCAGGGTCCCTTCCAACTTAAAAAAATTATGAGTCTATGATTCTGTGCCCCAGGGAAACCCAGAAGCAGCATTTTAAAACAAGAGCACCTTCCCCTCCTGTGGTTTCCAGGAACTGATGTTCAGAGGCATGAGTCTTCTGGTGCTGGAAGCAGAGCTGAGCCATTCTGGCCAGTGAACACCTTCCACGTGCAAAGCTCTTTTTTGGGGGGGTCATTTAGTTGTGTCTGCCTCTTTGTGACCCCCTGGACTCAAAGGAAGGGTGGCGTCAAAATTTCATGAATGGTAAATAATGAGGTTCAACATCAAAAAGACTAAGATCATGGCCACTGGTGCAATCACCTCCTGGCAAATAGAAGGGGAAGAAATGGAGGCAGTGAGAGTTTTTACTTTCTTGGGCTCCATGATCATTGCAGATGGTGACAGCAGCCACGAAGTTAAAAGACACCTGCTCCTTGGGAGAAAAGCAATGACAAACCACTGATATTCCTCTCCTCCTCTGTGAATTGGTCTACTCCTTTTTGAAAGCCATTCACGTTGGTGGCCATCACAGCCTCTAGTGGGAGGGAGTCCCATCGTTTAACTCTGTGCTGCAGGAAGGACATTGTTTTGCCTGAGGCCTCATCCACACCCACCCATTTGCCCCATGATTCCTAGCCATAGGTCTGCGTGGTTTTTGCTGCTTTCCTCTGGAAAACCAGCCGCTTGCTGCTGAAGTGGACCAAATGCCAATCTTCAGAAAACCCAGTGGATGCTTGTTTTGATTCAGTAGTTGTTCCAGGGAAAGCCGAGGAACAAAATAAAAACCTCTTGGATCCATGACTCGAAATCTTGGGACAAAAGGCGAGGAGAGGCAGGGCTGAGATGTGGAAATACCTATGCTTCAGAGATCCAGACCATGGGGAGCTCTAAAAAATTAATAATTATAACTTGGACTATAATTTGGTCTTTTTTATTTTAATTGGAGTATTATGATTGGATATATTAACTGGATGTTTTTTATTGGAAAATCAATAAAAATGATTTTAAAAAATAATAATCTTGGGACAAAAGGGAGTGTGGTGAAAGCCCCTATCGCTGGGCCAGAGGAGCTGCTGCAACAGGGTCTCGAGACCCTAACACTGTGCTTTGCCTGCCAGCTGATTTCTTGCCTCTTGCCTTTGTCTGTGAACTGATTGGATCCTGACCTTGGACTGCTCTGACTTCGCCTCCTGCCTGCCTGGTCCCTTGGCTGTGCGGTGTAGTGGTGAAGAGCGGTGGACTCATAATCTGGTGAACCGGGTTCGTGTCTCCGCTCCTCCACATGCAGCTGCTGGGTGACCTTGGGCCAGTCACACTTCTTTGAAGTCTCTCAGCCCCACTCACCTCACAGGGTGTTTGTTGGGGGGGAGGAAGGGAAAGGAGATTGTGAGCTGCTTTGAGACTCCTGAAGGGGAGTGATAAAGCGGGATATCAAATCCAAACTCTTCTTCTTCTTCTCTGCTTGCTTGGACCCTGACCTTGGACTGGGCCTGGGTACTGCTGTGATCGCAAGCTCCCTGCTCACTTTGGAGCCCTGGGAGAACAGGATGCTGCCTCTGGCTTGGAGATACTCCACACCACCTGTCAGGGTCACGTCCCCCCGCCTGGCAAACTTCCTCCCACCCTTGCGGGGCTACAGAAACAGAGGAGATGGAGGACCAAGCGGGAACGTCAGGGCTGAAACCAAAAGCGCTGGGTTAGCTGTACGCAAGTGTACTCCAGGAGGAAGATGATGTACATGAAAGCACCTGCTTGGATCAGGGCCTGGCAGGGAGGAGGAAGAAGAGGAGGCAGAAAGGGGGACCCACACCTGCTAACACTTTGAAAAAAGGGAGATGGGCAAAAGAGGAAACCTTACAGCTCATCCCCCCAGAAACAGAGCTTCTCCCTAGAAGCGAATCCTGGCCCAACTGTTCTGTAGCTGGAACTGTCATCGTGCACTGAAGGGGGGGGGGGAGAGGTCAGCTTGCCAGGCTCTGCACAGGACTGCTGCACCTTGCTAAGGGTCAGTGCCTATGGGCACCTGGGAGTACCAAGGCGATCTTCATCTGAGGCACAGGCGCTTTGCTGGAGCCTCTGTAATTAGGTGCACACATCGGAAGCTCTAAGCCTTTGGGCTAAGCAACCAATTTAGTGGGCAGCCTGCTGTTACTGCCAAAATGCCAGCTTCCCAGCACTGAATAGCTGAAAGGCACTTGTTAAGCCCATTACGCTCCAGCTGTACTTTTCCACCTGTTCAAAAGACCTAGTTCAGAGGCTACCCCCGTCCACTGTGTGAGTCACCCCAGCCAACCCCAAGTGCACACTTCTTAGGAGCACCTGCTCGCTCTCTCTGTGTGTGTGTGTGTGTGTGTGTGTGTGTGTGTGTGTTGGGGAAATGCAGGCCTTAGTTCCCACAATCTATGGCGATGCACACATTAAAAACACAGCGAGTTTGTTTCTCTCCCCCACCCCCCGTTTCAAGTTGTTTTTTTTACTTTTCACACACCAGACAAGGGGCAGGTGACGTCTTAACCTGATGCACGTTTTCTGGTCTATTTCCCTATGCCTCCATCTCCCCACCCCCCAGCTGTCATTTGCACAAAGGCCGCCAAAATGTACACGCCTGAGTTTCATTGCAGCTTATGTTTTCAGACTGGAAAGGCACTCTGCATATACTCAAAGACACTGTATTGGCATTGTGAAAGCTAATGCTCTCCCAATATTTTGGACCATCAACCCCAGCAATGCAAGGCCCTGTCAGATGGGATCAATGAGAGTTGTAATCCACAGAGTTCCAGAATGGGGAAATCTCCACTCAATAGTAGGGTTGGTTTTTGAGAGTTCTGCTCAAAAGACCTGATAAAGCAGGTTGCAGTGTAGCTATCCTCTGGCTTTCACACTTGCCCACATGATCCAATGTAATCTGTGCTCAAAATCTCTGTTGGACTCTCATAGAATCCTAGAGTTGGAAGAGACCCCAAGGGCCATCGAGTCCAACCCCCTGCCAAGCAGGAAACACCATCAGAGCCCTCCTGACATATGGCTGTCAAGCCTCTGCTTAAAGACCTCCAAAGAAGGAGACTCCACCACACTCCTTGGCACATTCCATTGGAGAGGCCAGGGTATTGGGCATAAGGACCTTCTGCATGCAAAACAGCTGTTCTGCCACTGATCTCGTCCCAGCCACTTCCACATCCTCATATGAAGAATAGCTGGATTTGAGAAGGTATAGGTAGACAGAGCTTTAGAAGCACACACACTAGGAGCACAGCAGCAGTAGCAGATGTTTTTAAAATCCAGACAAACTTTCACTACTGTTTGCTCCATACAGGATCCCAGCGAACGGACACCCTCTGAGGAACCCAACATGCCTCTGGCTTTGTAACATGGACTAACCCTCTCCCTGCTCCCTTGGCTGCCTCTAATAGATTTCTCAGGGAGATTGCAAATTGTTCCCAACTTTAGCTGCGTATGAGGAGTCAAATCCCTACAGGAGGGGGAGGTCAGCGCAGAGGTGCTCAGAGTCCAGCGCCAGATGAGGCTCTGGTTATTCGCATCCCACTCGCTAGAGGTCTAATTCACCCAATTAGAGGCTGGCTCCCTGCTTGCCACATTCCAGCTCAGGGCCATTTGTTTGTAGACCTTCCTCAGGACAAGACTTCAAGTGCGCTCAGCTGAGCAATGCGCCTGGGCCCACATGCAAGATTTATACTCAATTTTCTGCCTGAAGAAGCAACTGTCACTCATGCCAGATCTTTAAAGATTATGCATAACCTGATGAGATGTAGCAGTCAAGGTAGTTTTGCCCAACTTAAACATCTAACTAAGCAGCAGCTGCACACCTGCACTAGTTGCAAACCTGCCGAATCACTCAGGCAATGTGACGGCCACAGCTTGGTGACTGGGCTGCCGTGGCCTTCTGTGTTTGAGGTTTGGGGTTAAGCCTCGGTCTCTCCTCCACCCTCAATGCCTAGGACAGGCAGGCACCCCAGCTATTCCTGATTTTTGCCACCTAAGAAACAAGAATCAGCAATTTCTCTCCTCACTCTTAATTTGGTAAATATAGGAAACTCTTCAGGTGCCTTAACTGAACACTTGAGAAGTTGCTTGTTAATTGTGTGCTTTAAAGAGAGAAGTTTAAATGACCCAGTCTCATTTTTGCAAGACACCCTGGGGGAGTCCATAAAACCTGTGTTTTGATTTTGGGTATGTGCAGGGGCGTAGGAAGGGGGGCGGTGGGGGTGGTCTGCCCTGGGGGTCATCCCTGGTGTGTGTGTGACAAAATGCCCCCCTGGGTGGATCGCTGTGCCCCCCCCGCGCTGATCACTGCACTGATTGTCCCCAATGGGCGCTGATCGCCCCCCTGGGCAGCTCGCCCCCCAGGTGCATGGCATCTGTGCCACTCTGGGTACCCTAGCAGCTAGCTCCGCTGCTGGGTATGTGCGCGGTGATTTGTGCTTTATTTGTGCAACAGTTGATGTTACATTGTGTGTGTGCACGTGCAAAACCAGTTATTTATTTTAAACTGTCCAGAGAATTTTATGTTATATGGCGGCAGCAGTGGAGGATGTGTTGGGGCTGCCGTTCCCCTGTCCTCTGCCTGGCTGAGTCACTGCAGTTACACCAGGATGGAGAAAGGGAGGGGCACAGTGGCCGTGGTGAGGCTAAGGGGGTTGCAAATGTGCTTGTGAGAGCACCGGATTGGCTCCACTGGCATGTTTCTTCTGCATGAGCCTTGATGCCACACACCTCCCCCACTCGGTCCCAGCATGCTGCAGCGACTCACCTGCATGAATCTCAGGTGAGCAGCTATTCAGTCTTGCTTCCATAGAGCAGTACACAAATGTCAATCTGTCATGGATGCTTTAGTTGAGATTCCTGCATTGCAAAGGGTTGGACTAGATGGCCCTCAGGGTCCCTTCCAACTTGACAGTCCTACACTTCTATGATTTTAATAAGGTAAACAAACACAACTTTAGGAAGAGGATTTTATTTATTAGACATCTTATCAGCCCTTTACCAGAAGGTTCCATGACAGGTAACCGTAATAAATTGTACTATTCCCCTACCCTATTCCTTAGTATAATGTTGCTGTTGCCGGTTTTTGTTTTATATTGATTTTAATACATAGGAAATGTTTACTTTAATATACATCTACATCTATAACTTTAGATAGACATTGTGGCGTTTGCCCTCCTATGTGTGTGACATCATACTGGGTTCATAGGGAAAGGGTTAACTGATTGTAAAATGACTAACCAATGGGAACCCAGGGGGCAGAGTTAACTGTGTACAGTGGTACCTCGGGATGCGAACTGGATCCGTTCTGGAGCCCCGTTTGCATCCTGAACAGAACGTAAGATGCGACTGCGCATCTGCACGTGTGCTGTTCGCGTTTCGCCACTTCTGCGCATGTGCACGACGTCATTTTGACCCTCTGCGCATACGCGAGTGGTGAAACCCGATACTTCCGGGTTGCTGCGGAGCGCAACGCGAAAATACTTATCCTGAAGCATATTTATCCAGAGGTATGACTGCATAAGGTTTAAGTGCAGAGGATTTTTTTAGAGAGTTAGAGTTGTTGAGAAGACAGTCTGGACTTAGGAGAGACAGAGAAGAGAAGTCTGTGGGTTGGGCTAGTCTGGTGTGAGAGAGTGAGAGAATTTGTTAAGAGGAGTCAGTCAAACAGTTGAGATAATCAGTCAGAGAGTATTAGGAAGGTATAGGCCAGTAAAGAAACTAAAGTTAAGATACTGACAGGAATATTATCTGAGAAACCATAAACTTGTTAATGTTTGTAAAATAAACTTGGGTTTTTTGGTTCACTTTTAACAACTGTCTGGACTCAGTGTTTTACCAGAGAGTAACGGGTTGGTGGCAGCAGGGAAGCGAGCACAGTGGGGGCGCAGGGATCAATAGACCGTTAAATGTCCAGGGACCCTGTGTGATCGCCACAGGCATCTTATTAGAGGGCATTTGAAAGATAGATCTGATTGTTTCTATTATTAATGGTTGTTCGGTGATTTGTTGTTTTAATGGATTGTGTTTACTAAAATAAAAATCTGGGGCGGGGGGGAGACAATAAGACATACCATTATAAAACAATTACAACCATAAAACAAGAAAAGTGTAAAAGCAGTTCCACATATAAATCAATTCCATGTATAAAAACAAAACAAACATTTAAAAATAAGTCCATATATAAAAGCAATTTAAAATAGTTCCAAAAAAACAGGTTTCCTTCCCTATTTCAGGGAATAATAAGTTCTTTTGGCTCAGATCTTTTATAAACATTTGGACCTGATTAAAGGTGTAATAACTAGAAAAGAAGGAATGAAAAGATATAGGAAGCATGTTTTCCAAAAACTAATAACTGCAGTGCTGCAATTTTTAATTTTTAAAATATTTATTAACACCACAATGCAAAAAGGCTAAGGCTGTACCTGATCTTCAGATGCTACTCCTAGAAGTTTTTTGTAATTTATTTTTCTTACAGCTAAAGGATCCCCCCTCTTGTACTCCACAGGAACGTAGGAAGCTCTGTGCATCTCACTCACTGTTGCCTACATACTGATGGCAACACCTCCAGAATTTCAGACTGGGGTCTCTCCCAGTCTTACCTGTGTATGCCAGGGACTGAACCTGGGACCTTCCATGACCTTCTGGACCCATGGACCAGAGCATGCCAGGCACTCCTGTCTCCCACTGCTTCCCACAGTTTGGTCAAACTCATGTTCATAGCTTCGAGAACACTGTCCAACCATCTGGTCCTCTGTCGTCCCCTTCTCCTTGTGTCCTCCATCTTTCCCTTTTCCAGGGAGTCTTCTCTTCTCATGAGGTGGCCAAAGTATTGGAGTCTCAGCTTCAGGATCTGTCCTTCCAGTGAGCGCTCAGGGCTGATTTCCTTCAGAATGGATACGTTTGATCTTCTTGCAGTCCATGGGACTCTCAAGAGTCTCCTCCAGTACCAGAATTCAAAAGCATCCATTCTTCGGCGATCAGCCTTCTTTATGGTCCAGCTCTCACTTCCATACATCACTACTGGGAAAACCAGAGCTTGAACTATACGGACCTTTGTCAGCAAGGTGATGTCTCTGCTTTTTAAGATGCTGTCTAGGTTTGTCATTGCTTTTCTCCCAAGAAGCAGGTGTCTTTTAATTCCGTGACTGCTGTCACCATCTGCAGTGATGGTGGAGCCCAATAAAGTCAAATCTCTCACTGCCGCCATTTCTTCCTCTTCTAATTGCCAGGAGGTGATGGGCCCAGTGGCCAGGATCTTACTATTTTTGATGTTGAGCTTCAGACCATATTTTGCGCTCTCCTCTTTCACCCTCATTAAGAGGTTCTTTAATTCCTCCTCACTTTCTGCCATCTAAGTTGTGTCATCTGCATACCTGAGGTTGTTGATATTTCTTCTGGCACTCTTAATTCAATCTATGTCAGAATCTTGGATCCCATTTTAAGACTGCCTTTACCTCCAACAATTTGTCACTTTCCTCAAAGCAAAGGGGGGGGGGGGATAAAATAAAATAAAAATAAAGACCTGTACCTATTAAACAGTTGGCAAAGTACATCATTCTCAACTGTCTTCATCACAAGTTGCCCCTTTCCCAAAATCTCTGGAGGATCTTTTTCTCTGCCTGTATTCCAGCTAGGTTAAAGAATCAAAGCTTCTCCCTTCTGGACCACCAACAGCACCTGAAATTCAGCAGATGGTGCACCGGATGAGCAATTGCAAATGTGCCAAAGTTAATTACTTAAAAGTCTCTAGGGCTGATCGTGGCAAAAACCTTTTGCACTTGTGTAGCCCCTGAGAATGCATGCAGCTGAACAGGCTTCAATTATAGCAACGGCGCAGGCTAAGAAATGAGCACAGACGGGAAGAGACAGAAGGAATAACAAAACGACACAAACCACATGTGCAAGGAGCATAACTAGGATGGGCCTTTGCCCCTGGCACTTCTGTAACTTGCGTGAAAAGACAGGTGAGGGGGTAACCTAAGGAGTATTGACCCAGACCCTTGGAAGCTGGCAATAACCTGTAATGGACATGTCTTCCCACAGTCAAGACGAGCAGGATGTGGGGGGCAGTCAGTCAGAAGAGGAAGAAAGAGACTTGTCTTTTTCTCAGCTAGTCGAAGGCAATGGGCATAAAAAAACAAAACAGCTCTGAGGTTTAATTACTGTGTATAATAAATCTCCTTGAAAATACAACCACTGTGTTGTGACGTGGGGTTTGTGATTTCAGCTCTCTTGACATAATATGCTGGAGACAGTTCTCTAGTAACACTTCTTTATTAAAGCAACAAGACTGAGACTTGAGGAGGGGAGAGCTACATTTATAGGGACAGGGAACAAACTAGAAAGGATACATTTTGGAGGGAACAATATCAGGCAATCACAGTCCTGCCTTTTGGAGGAAACCAATAAGACAGAGGATCCAAATACAGCAGCTTAAATGAACCAATAGTAGCTGTACCCTCTGGAACCAAAAGGCAGTCACTTTACCCTAATGCAAATACAGACAATAATAATACAGATATAAAATCCTTTGACTCAATACACAACACCCCTCCCCCCCAGTGAGCACAGCAGACGTAATCTCTCAGGTACTGTGGGGTCCTACAACTTCTACTTGATCTCCTGACAACAGGTGTTGCCGGTTCTGGATTGGGTGTCACCTGTGGTAGGGGGGCTGCTATAGGGGTTTCGTCAGGAACAGATGGAGTCCCAGACATCTCAGGGTCCCCTACCTGTACCTCGTCATCCTGAGGACTAGCAGACCCTGGTTCATTTGCTGAGGCCCCTGGTGACTGCTCCTCTGGGCCATTTTCACCCTGGCCTTGTAGCTCTGCGTCGTTAGCCAGGGATGAATTATCAGACTCCTCCCTGCTGAGCGCCCGGCGCCTCAGCTGATCTGTATGTCTCTTCCAAACTTGTCCATTTTCCAAGGTCACATAATAGGACACAGGTCCACTAGCCCGGGTGACCACACCAGCCACCCACCGCGAACCTCGTGAATAGTTCCTCACCCAGACCAGATCTTCAGGGGCGAAATACCTTGTTGTGTCAGTCTCAGCCTGGGGATTTGCTCTTGAATTACGGTTTGGCATTTTATCCGGGTGGACATAATCCAACACCGTTACCAATCTTCTACCCAAGAGCAGCTCAGCTGGCGACTTGCCCGTCGCAGTACACGGCGTCGCATGCTGCAAAAATAACATTCGCGCGATGCGAGCTGACCAGTTACCCTCCATTAAGCGCGCAATGGATTCTTTGGCTGTTCTTACCATGCGCTCCGCCTGCCCATTGGAGGATGGGTGAAAGGGCGCGGATGTGACCCCTCTTATGAAGTTATCAGCCAAGAATGCCCTGAATTCTTGGGATACAAAAGCTGCCCCATTATCTGATACAATGGTCTCAGGTAACCTGTGGGTTGCAAACAGCTGCCTCAACACCTTGATTACGGCAGCTGATGCCATGCTAGGGACCATCGCCACTTCTAACCATTTAGAATATGCATCGACGATAACCAAAAAGACCTTCCCCTGGAATGGCCCAGCAAAATCTAAGTGCAGCTGGCTCCAGGGAGATCTGGACTGCTCCCACCAGTGAACTGGTGCTCTGGCCACTTCTGGCCGCACCTCTTGGCATGCCTTGCATGTTCGTACCCATTGTTCTATGTTCTGGTCCATTCCAGGCCACCACACATAACATCGGGCTAGCGACTTCATCCTGACCATTCCCGGGTGTCCCATGTGAAGCGTCTCAAGAACCCTGTTTCTCAGTGGTGCTGGGATGATCACCCTATCTCCCCACAGGAGACAACCCTTATGCATGGATAACTCGTGCTGCCTTGTCGCATAAGGCCTGAATTTGTCTTCATGCGGACCACCTGGCCACCCCCTCTTCACCCAAGTGAGCACACGGGAGAGAACAGCATCTTTCCTCATTTTCTCAGCAATATCAGTAGCCGTTACAGGAGCCCCCGGAAGTGTTTCCAGCATCATTATGTGCTCCGCTGGAGCAGGATCCTCATTGCTCCCGCCAGGAAGGGGCAATCGACTCAGCGCATCAGCGTGGCACAACCGTTTCCCCGGCACATGGGTCAAGGTGTACTGGAACCCATTCAGGAATATAGACCAACGCAACATTCTGGGGGAGAGAATTTGTGGCGTTTGTTCGTTCGGGTTGAACAACCCCAACAGTGGTTTGTGGTCCGTTTCAATGGAGAAATGACGACCGTACACATAATCATGGAACTTTTTGATTCCTGCCACAATTGCAAGCGCCTTTGTCAATTTGAGCATAGTTGCGCTCCGTGGGCGACAACGTACGGGAATAGAAAGAGATGGGCTTTTCCGACCCATCCGGTTCCCTATGACTCAGCACCGCCCCCAGGCCGTATTGAGAGGCATCACATGCCAGGACCAGTGGCTTCGATTCATCACAATGAGCAAGGACGCTCTTGCTACTCAGCATTCCTCGCAAAGAGTCAAAAGCCTTCTGCTGCTCCTGCCCCCATCGCCACACATTCTTTTTCTGCAACAGTCTATGTAATAGGTCAGCTACCGAAGCTTTCTGGGGTAAGAACGAATGATAAAAGTTAATAAGTCCCAGGAATGACTGCAACTCCGTCTTGTTCTGTGGTCGTGGTGCCTCGATGATGGCCTTAACCTTAGCATCTGTGCCTGATGCATCAATTTTAAACCCCAAGAATTCCACAGTTGGCACCCCAAAACTGCATTTTTCCTTTTTTAATTGCAACCCCACCTCCTTGAACTTGAGCAACACTGCACGGACACGCGCAACCAGTTCCTGTGGGTCTTTTCCAGCAATCAAAACGTCATCAAAAAATGGCAAGACCCCCGGCAGACCTCTTAACAGGCGTTCCATGAGCCCTTGAAAAATCCCTGGGGCCACACAAACTCCAAATTGTAATCTGTTAACTCTGAATGCCCCTTTATGTGTGACAATAGTCTGTGCTTCCGCTGATTGTGGGGTCACTGGCAGCTGTTGGTAAGCTTGTGCCAGGTCAAGTTTGGCGAACACCTTGCCCCCAGCCAGTTTAGCCAACAGGTGTGATACGACTGGAATGGGGTATGAGTTTCCCCTGAGTGCCTTATTGATAGTACATTTGTAATCAGCACAGATCCTGACTTCCCCATTTGCTTTAAGGGGCGTGACGATTGGAGTCTCCCACTTAGCGGAGTCCACGGGTGAGAGAACTCCCTGCTTGACCAATTTATCCAGGTCTGCTTCGATCTTGGGTTGCAGTGCAAATGGCACTCGCCTTGGTTTGAGTCGGATTGGGGCCACTCCAGGGTCCAATTCGAAGTCAACTGGGGGCCCTTTATAACAACCCAGTTTTCCATTAAAAAGACCAGCAAATTCTTTGCATAATGCCTCGCTCATCTCAGGGCAGGTTTGGATTGAATTAAGCCCTGATATACTCAGTCCCAGGGCGGGGAACCAGTCAGTGCCCAGGAGACTGGGGCGACTGCCCTTCGCAATCACCAGTTTGAGTACCGCCTGTTTGTCCCGGAACTGTACTCTCACGGCACACATTCCCATGACATGGATGCGGCCCACTGAGTATGACTGCAAAGTTGCCGGGAAGGGCTCCAGAGGGGGCAACTTACCCCTGGGGAAGAATGTCCTCGCGGTCTGGTCTGATACGATAGTGAATCCAGATCCGGAGTCCACCTCCATGTCGCACAGCTGACCCTCAATCTTCACCTTGACGTGTGCCTTGCCTTGCGCTGGAAACTGCACGACACTCCCGTTGATCTCCGTTACGTAGTGGCAGTCCTTTAGAACATGGTTCGCTGTGGCCGATCTGCGATGCTCCAGTCTAGGTGCTCCTGTCGCTCCCAACGCTGCCTATCTACAGACCCTGGCGATGTGACCTGTCTTTCCGCACGTCCGGCACATAGCATCCCGGAAACGACAACTCTTCCGCTCATGGTTTCCGCCACAACCAGGGCACCTGCCTCGGTGATCTTTGTGCACTGTGCAGGCCTGACGCACTGACTCGACCCCACGGACTGGGCTCTGGCTCGGAGTAGCCTCCAGCTCGTCCATGGCTTGCGCAACTTCTATCTGTGGCTTAGGGACCCTGCCACTGGCATCAAGCTCCTCTCTTTCATAATTCTCCGTGGCGGTGGCCTCCTTCAAGGCTGAAGCAAGGGTAACCTCTACTTTAGCCACAATGCGTCTTCTGGCTTTCTTGCTGCTCAGACCACCGGCAAACTGATCCAGGAGAGTCTCTTCCAGATCTTGGAAGTCGCAGTGCTGAGCGAGCTTCCGCAGTTCAGCTAGAAATGCAGATACAGACTCCCCAGCACGCTGCTGCCTCTTATGAAACTCCATCCGCTGGGCCATCTTGGTCTCAGTAGGCGCTAAATGGCTTGTTAGGCAGGCAAGAATATCTTTGAGAGATGTCTCACTTAGCTTCGCTGGGGCAAGCAATGCCTTGGCCAGCTTGAAGGTCTCAGGCCCACAGTAGCTCAGGAATGTGGCCCTTCTTTTGCTGGCATCGGTGATCCCTTGAGCCACTGCGAAGAACTCGAAGCGTTCGACGTAGTCTTCCCACGTGTGGGGCTCTGATGGCTGGAAGGGCTCCAATACCCTTGGACTCTCCATTGTCCTGTGGGCAGGGTCGTCTCCTCAGCTGGCCAGTGAGTTTTGTTCTTAGCTACAATCCAGACTCTGAGGCAGGGCTGCGTTTAACCGCTCCTCAGCATTCCGGATCCCACCTTCGTCGCCAGTTGTTGTGACGTGGGGTTTGTGATTTCAGCTCTCTTGACATAATATGCTGGAGACAGTTCTCTAGTAACACTTCTTTATTAAAGCAACAAGACTGAGACTTGAGGAGGGAAGAGCTACATTTATAGGGACAGGGAACTAGCTGGAAAGGATACATTTTGGAGGGAACAATATCAGGCAATCACAGTCCTGCCTTTTGGAGGCAACCAATAAGACAGAGGATCCAAATACAGCAGCTTAAATGAACCAATAGTAGCTGTACCCTCTGGAACCAAAAGGCAGTCACTTTACCCTAATGCAAATACAGACAATAATAATACAGATATAAAATCCTTTGACTCAATACACAACACACTGCTTGCTGATTACCTAAGATGGCTGCCCGCCAGTTCCTGACTCTACCTGTTAAAGCAACTGGACTCCATAGCCAAAGGATGGCCACCTTGCCTATGGGCAGTAGCAGCCAATGGTGAGGTTGGTGAGTTTAAGAAAGGATGAAAACATGTCCCTGTTATATACACCCAAAAAGTATTAAGGGAGATCAATAATACCAATCGCTGGGTGGGACAACACGCAGTGACACACACTGCTTAAGGACTTCCTTACATAGCACTCCTGCGAAGCCTAACTGAGCTCAACTCCACAAGAGTCCACAAGAGTCCCATTATTATGTTCCCAAATTACATCCACATTTCCCAGCTAAAAGCACCTATAATTGGATTGGAGACTGAAATTAACTCACTGGGGGAAATGACCCTACAGCAACAAATGGCATTAGACCTCCCCCTTGGCACGGGAGGGAGGCCTCTGCACCCTATATTAACCAGTCCTGCATTTATTATGTAAACCAGAGTGGTATCTGTAATCCTGATAATTGCTATTGTATTGGAACCTGGGTGTATTTCCTTTCCTTTCCTGAATCGATGCTATTCTAGGTTTGCTCCCCAGCCCCCTCAGTTGTCACCAGTGTCATTTATCTGTTAGAAGTGTGGTACCATCTGTTGCGGGTGGCGCTGTGGGTTAAACCACAGAGCCTAGGACGAATCCCCGCAATGACGGGGTGCGCTCCTGTTGCTCGGTCCCTGCTCCTGCCAACCTAGCAGTTCGAAAGCATGTCCAAGTGCAAGCAGATAAAGAGGTACCGCTCCAGCAGGAAGGTAAACGGCATTTCCATGCGCTGCTCTGGTTCGCCAGAAGCAGCTTAGTCCTGCTGGCCACATGACCCGGAAGCTGTACACCGGCTCCCTCAGCCAGTAAAGCGAGATGAGTGCCCCAACCCCAGAGTCGGCCACGACTGGACCTAATGGTCAAGCCTTGAAATAAAATTATTTGTCAGCATAACTTTTGTGAAAATTATTTATATACTTACTTATGTACAAGACTTCAGTTATCCCAAGGGTAAAAAAAAGGGGGGCACATTATCTACCTGGCCCGGGCCTCTGCCTCGACAACTCTGAGAAACGGGAGAGGGGGCCACCAGATATCCTTATGAAGGCCCTGCCAAGGGGCTTCGCGTCCCCTTTTGTGGTGGGAGCGGAGGGAGGGAGGAATGGATACAACTCTCGCTTTAAGCCCCGAGGGCAGCTAAGAAGCTGTTTCATGTGGTTGCTCTTTGCTTCCTTCCATGTTTCGGACCCTCGGCTTCCTTCCTCCCTTTTCTGCCATCTTCGCCTCCATGGAAACCTTGGCTCCTCTTTGGGATTTTAGGACAAGACCTGCCAAGGAAAATAAAGAACTTATACAACAGCGGCAAGAGTCTTGACTGCACAAGGATGGAAGAATGAGGAAACCCCGACAAAAGAACAGTGGCAAGAGAAATTGATGGATTATGCAGAACTGGCGAAACTGACACACAAACTGTGAGACAAGGACAACTGCACCTTCAAAGAACGGGAACTTTTTACAAATTACTCAAAATACAACAAAATGAATTGGACTCTTTGGCAGGTTTTGAATAAACATACAGAAATTTATCGGCTGTTAACATAGTAAGATAATATATAAAATTGTACAACTTTACAGTATGCGGAGAATATGTGGTGAGAAATCAGAGAGGAGCTGAGGGGAGTCGGGGGAGGAAAGGGGGGGAATAATGAATACGACATGTTTTGGTATTTTGCTATGTTGAAATTGTAAATAAAAAAATATTTCTTTAAAAAAAGGGAAACCTTGGCTCCTCTTTTTAGCAATCAATGAAAACAAAACGGAACGAAGGACCATCGAAGGCCCCGCGCGGGGTTTCAAATGAGAGAGAGAGACCTTTTTATTTGGGTGGGGTGTGTGGTTTAAACGTGACGAAGGAAGGAGAACTTTTACGCCCTTTCCCTCAGCGCTGAGAGGAAGGAAGGCGAGCGCAGAGGCGCCTCCGTCTCCCTCAGCTTTGGGCGGGAAAGGGGCGGGGCCCCGCGCGTGACGCAGCAGCAGCAGCAGCAGCCCCGCCTCCTCCCTCCCTCCGAGGCCGCTTCCGCTTCCGCCGCCGCCTGAGGGGAAACCGAAGCAGCCCGAGCAAGATGGCGTCGCTCTCCGTCTTGCAGGCCTCGCCGGCCGGCGCTACCGGGGGATTCAGCTTCCACAACTGCGCCCGGTCAGTGGCGGGCCCGGGGGGGGGCGGGGAGAAGGAGGCGGCGGCAGGGCCGCCGGGGGTTGGCGGCGGGAGGAGGGCGGGGGCGGCGGCGTCGCGGGCGCCGGAGGGGAGCCGGGCGGGCGGGCGGGCGGTGACTCAGGAGGCTCCGAGGCCTGGCGAGAGAAAGGCCTCTTCTGAAGCAGCAACAGCCACGGTAATACGTAGCGCAACAACAGCAATGGTAATAAGTACGGCGCGCGGCGGCGCTGCTGCGGTTTCCCCCCCGGAGCTTCCTTCACGGCCCTCGGATTCGCCTCAGCGCAAAAGCCGCCTCGGGCTCCGCGGATGCTGCGGCCTTTCCGGGAGGAGGAGGAGGAGGAGGAGCCCCCCTCGGAAGCGGCTGAGCGAGACCCCCAAGGGGACCTTGGCCTTGATCTCAGAGAGAGAAGGAAGGGCTGTCGCCTCGTCACTGTCAACCTCTTGGGAAGCTTGAACCTGAGAGTTTCTTATCCACACGTGGATTTCTTTCCTCCTCAATAACTAGGCAGCTGACGGGGGGTGGAAATAGCGCTCAGGTTCTTTGCTGGGGGGGGGGGGGGCGGGGAGACGGGAATGATGATGATGATAATAATAATTTATATCCTCCCCTCCCCCACCAAAACTGGGCTCAGAGCGGCTAACATCAAATGTATGACACATTAACATAAAATCAGACAATCAGTTAAAATACATCCTAAACTCAGATCAAGATCAGAATAAAATCCAATCAGATGGCAACCCGCAGATTAGGGTGGGGACCTTAAATGCTCACAAGGCCCAACTGTTTGTGCTGAACTTATTGGGAGGCCACTTCCATGCAAGTTCTTATGAAAGGGGATGGGGAGTCAGAGTGAACCACGACCAAAGGCCAGGCGGGGCAGCTCCGTCTTACAGGCCCTACAGAAAGATGTCAAATCCACCTTCTTATCATGCTGGGCAGCTCATGCAGCGGTTCTCCACCTGTGGTGTTGTTGGACTACAACTCCCATCATCCCTGAGCTCTGGCCTTGCTAGCTAGGAGTGATGGGAGTTGTAGTTCAACAACATCTGGGGACCTACCAGTTGAGAAAGGCAGGCTTAGAGCCTGGAGCTGACAATCCCACATTTGCCAGGTTGCAGGTTTGATCCCTGCGTGGGACGGCTGTGTATTCCTGCCTTCAGGGAGCTGGACTAGGACTAGGTGATCTTTCGGGTCCCTTCCAACACTGCGGTGCTATGAATCCCATGTTTGCCAAATCGTATCTCCTCCCATAGGAGCAAACGGTTGCTAGTTCCCCCACCCTCAATTATAGGGGGGGCGGAGGGTAGAAGAGAATTGCAGGGGTGGGGGGAGCGTGAGGGTTGTTGATTTGGCTCCAAACTGCTTGTGTGTGCACTGTCACCACCAAGGGAAAACACACTTGCCTGCTCCCCAATAGGGCAGGTGGAGCACGCAAAAGCGATCCAGTGTTGTAGCCGACAGGTAGTCCAGCCCTTGGGCAGGCTTACTTAGAAGGTAAGTAAGGTTTGATTTCATTCTAGCAGGATCTGCTTATAATCTTCAATTTCTAAGAATAAAAATTTTAAGTGCATGACGAGCGTCCGGGGTGTGTGTGTCCTATGAACTAGTCAGGGGGCCAGATTCAGGGAGCGATGGGGGTAGGTTGTTACTTTCCTTACAGGGCTGTCTTTCTTTCATTAAATCGGGAGTGGGGTGTTGGTGGGCTTGGTGCTTGCATTGGTTCATTTTGCTGCATTCACTTCTTTCTCATCCTCTGGCAATTAGCGTAGCCAGGATCTCCTTACACTATTTATGGAGAAGACTTTTTAATTTTTAGCACCAGTGTCTCGTTTTCATGACTATCTTCTGTTGTAGGAATTCTCACCTTGAAGCAGAGGGGACCAAGAAGGGTCTGCGTCTTCCCACAGCCCGCAAGACTGGCACCACCATTGCTGGGGTAGTGTTTAAGGTGAGGCCCCAATGCTTGTTGCAGTAAAATCAGCTCTTTCAGTGTTCGTCCTATGCATGTCAGAAGCAAGTCCCACTAAGCTTAGTGACACTTGCTTCCAGGGAAGTGGGTATAGGATTGCCATCTCCCTTTCTTTCTCTAGGATGGGGTAGTACTTGGAGCAGATACAAGAGCCACTGAAGGGATGGTTGTTGCTGACAAGAACTGTTCAAAAATACACTATATATCTCCAAACATTTAGTAAGTATATATATTACTAGCCTTTCTGTAGGCCTGCTCATGACCACAGATTTTCTGGAAGTGGAAAGTTGCAAAGTATTTGTTTCTAATGGAGGGAACCAGGGAAAAGTAGGAAGAAAAAGCATGGGTATTTAATTGTTGATGTTTCACAAAGGGATTTCTCTGTCCTCTCCTGAAAATGACCAGCTCCTTTAATGGACTAAGACTGCCTAGTTAGCTCTTGATTCCTATAGAGTGGCAAATGTGTTCTGGGGGTATGTGGGGCGGCTGCCAACCAAGCGTGGCCATGGCTTCTGGATAATTGTTCAGAATCTGCTTGTTTACTAAATGAAATAAATATGTTTGCAGTTGTTGCGGTGCTGGAACAGCTGCAGACACAGAAATGACAACTCAGTTGATCTCTTCTAACATGGAACTCCACTCGCTCTCAACTGGACGGCTTCCAAGGGTGGTCACAGCCAACCGGATGCTCAAGCAGATGCTCTTCAGGTAACTGGCTTGTGGACTGAGCAGTGCTGTTGCCACTCTTTGCCTCCTCCCCTTTCTCTCTTCATTCAGTTAAGCAGTATACAGACACATGTAGTTGGGAAAGTTCAGCAGTCGAGTGGCATGTTCTAAAATATGTGTGTGTTTAAACAATTTTACAAGCAGAAGCCTTCAGGGGCAGCATTTAAAAATGGAAATTTTTGTGTTTGTCATCAGCATTCAAAATTAACCCGTCTCCCATCTCCTTTTCAACTCAGTAGCGCCACCTAGCAACCAAAATGAGATTTCCAGCTGGGTGATTTGTGACCAAGATCTCTGGCTGCGCAGGAGAGCCAAGGGCAGCGTCCTGGGACTGAAGCGGGCTTCCCTTTCCGCTTGCTCCCCAGAGAACTTTCCGATGAGCTAAAGGAATTTCTCCCCGGGGCCCAAAGCAGCCTTACTTGTGGTTCTCTCTTACTGCTGTTTTTGTTACCACCCCGAAATGCAAGTGTTTAAATACCTCCCATCCAGCCGTGGCTGCTGGGCCACTGCACACCTCCGCACAAAGGCTTGGACTTGCCAGCCATGAGCTGCTGACCGTGGGAAAGAGAGCGTGACCCCCATCACAGGGTGGGAGAGAGGAGGGTGGGTGGACGGACTGGTGGGAGGGAGGCAGGATTCTGCAAAAACAAGATCTCCAGAGCACAGTCTCTTCCAAGGCTGCCAGGGGAGGGGATGAATTGGAAAGGACCCCTCACTGCACAAGAGAGAGAGAGAGAGAGAGAACAAACCAGAAGCTGCAGTGTGCCTCATTGCATGGCCACTTCCTCTACACCACAGTTGCATGTAGGCTTTGTGCGGCATCTTGGTGCCCTGTGTAGGGGGAGGGAGTTGGGAGGGCTACCCCCCTCACCCCAGCTGTTCAGCCTTACTTCCTCCTGCCCTTTGCTTCCATGCCCTTCCTGTCCAAGGCTTTCACCCTGCTAGCCTCCAGAGCAGGCTGGCTGGAGCCACTGGCACATCCTGCCGAGGGGGGCAGAAAAACTGCAGCAGAGAGGGAGGGAGAGGCAGAGGATGTGCCCCTTTGCTGTGTGGGTGGCTGGCTTGTGTGAGGGATGCCTCATATAAAGTGGCCTAGCAGAGCGGGCAGGCAGGAAGCAGCCCTTTACTGCAAAGTAAAGCCTTTTATACTGCAGAGTAAAGGGCTGCTTTTTGCCTGCTGAATCTGCAAGGCCAGAGAGATGCTGCTCTGTGAGCCTGCCTCCACCCACCAACTCCATGTGTTCTACATCTCTCTGGCTGGGACTCTCTGTCCTGCAAGCCAGAGACTTTGGGCAATGCGCAGCTGACAGGTGGGCAGACAGGCAGCACTTCCTCCTCACCTCTCTCTCTTTGGGAAAGCTTCAAGTCCCTGTGAATCAAACCAGTGGTGAAGGCTGCCGGGTGCACGGCCACCATGTTTCCTCTTTGCTCAACTTCTGTTTGTGCAGCATAAGCTGGGCGGGGGGTGGAGTGCAGGTGTTGGGGCAGCTGCTTTTTACTCTCTGGGAAGCCCATCTGTTTCATGAGAGGAGTCTTGACGTTTCAACACTCTTAAGCAACCCCCTTGTTTTCCTGCTCCCTTTTATGGGTTTAAATAGTTTCTGCTAGGAAGGGTGAGGGGAGAGAGAGAAAACTGCACAGAACTGCATGGCTTGCATTGCCCCTGTTTTTGCAAGTTGGCTGTGGTTGTGCTCTTTTGGTGCTGCGCTGCTTGCAGATCCCCTGGCTCACGCAGGCACACAATCTTTTTCCCCCCAATGAAAAGGCACCTAGGCATTCTTGTAGTGCCTGGAATGCAGGTTTAGGATGTCATTAGGCTCCTAGATTTTATATCCTAGGTTCTAGCACTTTTGGGAATGCATTTCTGGTTTTCACACACTCTTATGCTAAACACATTCATGTCTTCCAGGTATCAAGGTTACATTGGCGCAGCCCTGGTTCTGGGTGGGGTGGATGTCACTGGAGCCCATCTTTACAGCATCTACCCTCATGGATCTACTGACAAATTGCCTTATGTCACAATGGGTGAGTCTTTCCCTGTTACAATTTAGGTAACTGCACTGCCCACTAGTGGAAATCTGTCGTAATTAGTTTTTCTTTCCTCATCTTTACTCATGTTTGTGTGTGATTCTGAAATGTCGTTAGCGTTGTAGAAAGTGAAAGTAAAACAGGGATCTCATACTTTGTCTGATCATATCTCTTGATGCCTAATAATAATACTTTAAATCATTGGCAAATTGTAAATGGCTGGGTGGGGAGATGGGAAATACAGCTTGTGCAAATTTGCCAGAGACTCCCAGAGTGTAGCTTCAGTGCTGAATGGCAAATGTTTCGCTAAATCGAATCCCAAGGCAGTGCTTCTTCATCAGAACATTAAAGCAAACACACACAAAGTTTCTGAAATGCCACCAGAACCTCTAGAGAAATTACACTGTAAGGATGATTTCAGATTTCTTAAAGCAGCCCTGTAGCTTATATAGGGGTTGTCAGCAGCAAAAATAATGTTAGCTGACTGAAAATACAGATGTGTAGCACTTGTCAGTGGAGAGTGCGAGAGCTTCTAATTTAATGTTTTGCTCTTGAAATGGATGCAGTAGTTAATAGGGAAATGCTACTATGGATGTTTGGTTCACATAGATTCAGTTCATTCTGACCCCAATTTCACTTTGCTTGAATGCTTTGCCTTCCTATATGTACAAAAACAACATCACCACCTCTGTGTTTACTAGGGTCCAACATTTTTCTTAAATTACTTGAAGAAATGATGTGTGTGCATGTGCGTGCACATAAAATCACAGAAGCATCTCTATTACAGGTAGCCCTAGTTAGATTATGGAAGAGGTTTACTCAAAAATTACTGCATCTGTATGGTTTATTTTGATGTTCTTTCATGCCAGTCTTAGGGGAAATTGGAGTCCTGGGCATAGAGAAGCAGAGTTGTACAAAATGCTTAGAACAACAGAGTGTAGCTTTTTTACACCAATAGATGGTGCCATGGTACCCTACAAAGTAGTAAATTATTTATTCTGTGCATGAAATCTATTTTTGAAAGAATGCTATTATAGGATTTATGATGTAATATTCTATTCAGACCCTTATATGAATTAACATAAAATATGAAATTGGAGTAATATTTATAAATGTGCCCTGAAACTTATAAATTATTAAACTGCTGAACAATAAATTACCTTGCTGCATTTGTATAGTGAATGATTAGTGACCCAGAACTGCAGGATTCATGTCTGCCTTGCACCAGGAATCCTTTGACTCTGTTTTGTTTGAAGCTGTAGAGCATGGCTATCCTATGAATATTGTTCACTGAACCCAGGGAAAGAAATCTGACTGGTAAGGACTGCTGTCATTAAATGGGAATAGGCTTCTAAGCCTATGAAGCCTGACAGTATTAATCTGTCTGTTTTATCTACCACGCTGCTATTCCTCTAAAAAGAGAAGAAGAAGAAGGCTGCAATTCCAGCGTGTTTAAAAGCAAACCACACTGAACTCCACAGCACTTGTTTCCAAGTAAACGTGCTTAAGGTTGGGCTACTGCATACCTGAAAGTGCTTCATTACAGGGTACATTGTGCAGATCTCTGGTCTGGTAAATATCAGACAGTATGGGCAACTTCAGTCTACTGTTTAAATAATTTGTCCAAATGTAGGGGCCATGTTTTAAATGTGATACTGCAGACTGAGAGTCTGAAGAATGAATTTCTTGCTCCAGTGTGCAGCATACCTAAGGCTTAGGGATTACAATCTTGAAATGATCATAAAACCAGACATCAAAATTCATGCCCTCAAGCTCTGTTCTTGGGATGGATATCTGGCACAGAAATGAATGTCTTGCAGTGACTCTACATTGACACAACCCAGTTTTGGCCTCTTCTGGGAAGAAAGGAGCGCATCCTTTTGATGGGCAGATGTGATGCAATATGAACACAGTTTGTGTTTTTAGTACTCCTGTGAAGGCTGACTGATCTCTTATGTGCCAAAATATTAGCATGATTTTTAAACTCAACATTTTGACAAGCTCCACACTTTAGGTTGGTGGCAGAGAATACATATTTAAGCCAGAAGGACTTAGCTATCACATCAGAATAGTAAATACTCAGACCTGCTCATATTGGATCAGATGTTAGGCACACACAAGGCAGCAGTATTAATATTCCATGATTCCTCCATGTATCTACAAACTGAATGCTAATTTCCTCATACCTTTCTCTTGTTGTTTTAAGCAATATTTTACATGTGTGCGCGCGTAAGGCCTCTGTATTGTTGCTCAAAACAGGCAAAGAATAGAAATCCAGCATTTTGTGCCTAAATAAGAGACCAGTGTCGTTCCTTAGAAGGAGCTTAAAACATACTCAGTGCTTACTCAGGAGTGAAAACATCAAATTAAAGTGTTTATGCTGACAAAGGACAAATGCGGATTTCAGCAAACGATGCAAGATTGTCTGATTGCTGGCTTGTCTAGAAAAGCTTCTGGCCATGGCTATATAATGAAATGCATGCATACAATTAAAGGGCTTGAAGTCTGTACTTCAGACTTGGGAAGCAGCAAGATGCATTCTGGTGGTCTCTTGTGGCTGAGGCTGATCTCCTGGCACCAGTATTGTTTCATATTCATAAATCAGCTCTTCATGCATTGGCAATGTCTGTCTGCCGCACAGGCAATGCCACCAAGAGACCAGGCCTCTCAGCCAGGAACCAGAGTGAAAAATGATGCCGATCGATGGGTCTGTGGAGAGCACTGGATATCTACCTAGGAGGAGCAGCAAATTGAATAACAATGAGCGTTTGTGAATAAGTGCGCTGTCAGGGACTGTTGACACTGATGGATTAGAGAAATCTAAATGTTACTCTCTTCACAGTGCATTTGTTTGCCAGTGTGGCAGGCAGAGGCAGCAGCAAACAGGTTCTTGAGTGCTGGAAGATGCAGAAGGCTATTTAGTAAAAGAAAGCATCCTTCGCTGAATGTTTGGCGTTCAAAAGGCTGCTAGCTGCAGTGTGCAAATGGACAAGTCCAATATCGATTAAATATGGGACAGCAAGGTCATTTTAAAACACAAGAAGTATCTCTAGGTCATCAGATGTATGAAGAGGAGTGCTGTGACTCTAATGTAATTGTAAAAACAACATCATTCAGATATTATATATACATATATATATATATTTATATGGCCCTATACCCGGAGATCTCAGGGCAGTTCACAGAAAAGATTCCCTTGTTATTCTTTCTGGGTCTAATAAAAAAAATCACTTTTGAGATTGGCGTAGAACTTATTTCTAGGCTGTTTTTAATTTTAATGCAGGTAGCACTGAGAAACCTGTGTGCCCTTATGTGTAAAATAAACTCAGTTTATTTTAAAATATATTTAAAACCACCCTTTATCAGTTAAGATATCCAGTTGATGTGCAGAATAAGACCAAAAGTGGCCATATAACCACAAAAGCCCCACGTAGAAAATACAGCCTAAACAACTTTACAAGGCAGCAAAATATAATAGGGGGACGACACATGCAAAGCAGCTCAAGCAAGCAGGAAAGTTTTGAACTGGCACCGTGGAAGATGATGTTGTCGGTGCCTATGCAATTCTGTGGGGATGTTCCTCAATTGAAATGCCCCGATAAGAGGCATGTTCCTTCTTGTAGCAGGTTCAATAAGAGCCTGGCCCACAGCAGGTTGTAAGATGGCTGTAGGCTGGTTTAGGGGCAGGTGCGGCGTCAGACATTTAAGAGCGTGCTCTCGCAGACGCAGACTGCCTTGTGACCAGCGTTGTGCAGTTCTCTTCAGTGTTGTGGGGGTGTGTGTGCATGGCATCCAGAGAGCTCCGTGCAGCTCCTGTCCCCAGATGCAGGCCTCTTGACTGTGGGCTTCTGGCGTTGAAGAGCATGAGCTAGTTGCTGAAGCTGCCTTGAGTGTTTTGTGGTGCTTTGGGAAAGCGAGGGTGGTCTGTTACCCAGGCTTGTCACCCAATGTTCTGGTTTAGTGCCTCTCACTTCATTAACCCTTTTGTGTTGTTTCTGGCAAGCTATATGCCATGATAGCCATTGTTTAAAATGCCAGCTCTGTGTCTTGGCCACACCAGCATGATCAAGAAATGGGAAACCAGGGTGAAGCTGTGCAGAAAGAGGCTGGCTCCCCTAGTTGAGAACATCGTTCCTGGACATAGCACTTCCTCTGCTCCGGGGAGAGAGCTGACCAAGTGCTTGGGGTGAGAGATAGGATGTGCCCCCCCCCCAGCAATATCCAGTCTCTGAATCCATTAAGGCTCTTCTTTGAAAGTCAAAAATGAGAGCGCTGCAGCTGCAAAGATGGGGATCAGAACCTGCCCCTACCACAGATGTTTGGGTAACAGGCTGGTGGTAACTTCGTGTCTGTGTATATATCTTTGCAGTATGTTCTCTGCTCACACCCTACTCATCCCCTGCCTTCCAAAATGTTGGTAGCATGTGAATGCAAAATAGGCTGTTTCAGAAGGAAGGCCTAGATATAAATTAAATAAAAAATAGATTGTTGTGAAATATTTCTTCTGCCTCATTACAGCTCTTGTCTTGCCTGTTAAAACTCCATAGCGAGGCTCTTCCAGACACCTCTTATCCCACCTGATTCTGCTTATTCCCGTTGTGGGGAGCTTGCCTCACAAACTGCATCCAGAGCAGCCCTACAGGACTTCGCTTTGACCTCCTTGTGGTTCAGCACAGTTCTTCTTGCATATTTTGTGCATGTTGCTCTCCTCTCGTTTGTCACTTGCAAAGAATTCCTTTTTGTTTCCCATTCCTGCCTTTCTGAAAATGGAGCTGTACGTGGCTCCGAGGCAAAGACGAATAGCCGTTGCCTGGAGTATGAGAAGATGCTTTGTGCACCCCGCTGTTTATAAATGTGATGTATTTGGTACTGTAAAGGTAATGATCCTCAACCACAGCAATATTCCATAACAGGAGTCTTTGTCACATTCGCTGGAATTACCATGTTCATTGATTTGTGTCTGTAAATCTGCCTCTACCCTTTAAATTTGATCTATAATTGGACCTCCTTAAATGGTTCAGATAAGATAGTCTGTATTTTCTCAGCAATGTCACTGTCAGCTTCTCCCTTTTCATTATACATTCAGCAGACTTGATAAAATCAGCAGGACACCTCATTTGAAACTCTTTAATCGCTGCCTTTTTCTTTACTAAACCATTGAGGTGGTCAAGCGATGTACACAAATCATTTTAAATGGAAAATATGGCTTTCTGGGTGACCCAGCTAAACAGATAGTGGTATGCAAAACAAGTTAAAAAGTAATAAATGCCAAAAAATCTCCTAATTGGCATAAAAAATTGTCGCTAACTTTATTCAGTCTCCAAAAGCAGAGCATCCTGAAATACTGTCTGGGCTGCACTGAAACATGATGGTGATGTCTATGCAGGGAAGATTCACATTCTCTTCTGAACAAAGCTTATTTAAGATTGCCAAATAGTTCATAGCCGCTCTTTGCGTGGACTTGTAATGCCTGGAGCTGACATCGGAAAGGGGGTTCTTCTGTTAGTATTTTTGTAGGACAGCTCTTGAAATCGCCAAATGTGTGTGTTTAAACCTTTGTGTGTGATTCATGTTTGCCACTCTGGTCTGCTCTGCCTTACTGTTTTTTAGTGCAAACTAGAAACAATCCAAAACACAATAAAATAAAACACAATTGAACTGGGGTAGATAAGACTGAACGGCCACCCGGATTGCTCTCATCTTTCTGTGCATGTGCTAAACCAACTCACTGAAATAATCTGTTCCTTTCAGCTGATCCAAATGATTTTAAAGCCCTAGTTTGCCTCTTCTCAAAGCTTCTGGCTTGGTCATACGTGGCTCAGTATATATATTTCTAGAAAATATCTTAGCTGTTCTAGAAATGCTGCCCCAATCTATATATAAAAAAAGCAACTCCAGGATTTAGAGAGGTGCTTCTGGTGCTTCTAAAGGCTTGGTCATATACCCAGTAGGATTTTTTTATTTTTCCTTGAACAGCAGAACCACCCACCACCCTCTCTGCCACACCACTATTCACTTTTGATATTGAGAATATTTTCAAAAGCATTTGGGAAGGGGGCTGGGGTTCAAGAAATAAAAGCTGAACTTGCTCCCACTAAACCCTGGAACGGCTTCCGTTGGGAGCTTGCTGTGAGTTATCAGCCTGCTTTTCCCCTTTGCCTTTCTTCAGAGTAAGGCTCCCTTTGTTACTGAGCTGGAACAAGAGGTGCTGCTCTAAAGTAGCAAAACAAAAGTATAGGAATGTAAATCAGTATTTGTAAAGTTCTTGTCTCATTGTCGCCTTTTCTGTTCTGTCATTTGAAAACCATAATGGTCTTCTCCTTGCTCTTTTCAGGTTCAGGTTCATTGGCAGCCATGGCAGTTTTTGAAGACAAATTCAAGCCTGACATGGAGGTAAACACTCTCTCCACCTCCTGTACTCCCACGGTTTATTTGTATAATTGTGATAGTAGCATAGTGTGATTTGTAGGATGGGGTCCTTTGAATGATCTTTAATGGTTGGTTTTCAGTTACAGCAATGCCACAACAGTCTGAAGAGTCACTTTGTTGTCTTCTGTGGGGATTATCCAAAGTATTGTTTCTGTGCTAATAAATAGGCACAAAACTTGAGTTAGACACAAAACTGTAAAATGTGTGCACCTATGGAGAAATCCGTGCAAGTCTGACACCTGTGCCTTGTGGATGTAATTGCAGGAATATTTCAGGATGTGTTAAACACATACCTGATGTTTCCTCAAATGCTGGTGCTTCCAGATATTTTGTGCCTGACTCTTTAAGCTATGAGTGCAAAAGTGGAAGGTATGGGTGATTATTGGGTCTGTAGTCTGTGCATGTTCTTCACAAAGCCACATTCTGTGCCCTCGAGGGGTTTTTTTTAAGTGGAGACGGGCAGTGAAGTCACTTTTTGTGGCTTAGTGGTTCTCTACTCCCAGCTTGTCAAGGGTGAAATCCTCAGTACCATATTTGTGTGTTGAAACAGCAGAATGGCTAAAAATGGGAGCAGAAATAGTAAGTTTCTAGTTGCTTAAAGGCCAGCCTGATTTAAGCAATTGTCATGTACCCAATCAAGCGGCATTTTTAACTGGCTGCTGAATTGAGCATAAACAGGAATCCATTAATTTTGGTTGGCCATGGTAGCTGATGCTGCTGCCTCTTGAGTATCTGAAAATAATGTACTTTGCTTTCTGAGTCCTTTGAAGGAAGCCCAGTGCAGAGCAATGGAAAAGCCCCTACCTGTCCCTTGCCAGAGGTGTTCACTGTTGGAGGTTCTATTTATCCTCACAGAAGAGCAAAATGTGAGTCAGCACTCAGTTGAAGTTGACAGCTTGTCTTGGGAAAGCAATCACCTTCAGCCCAACATTTTTACTTGATGGGTGATTGTGTTAATGAGTTGGATCTTAACTGCTGCTATTCTGGTAATATCACTCCTTAAGTCACAGTGAACATCTCCTAGATAGGCCAGGCTCCTGTGTCACCCTCGCAGAGTACACAAGGCTCAGATTAGCAGGCCAGAGCTAACCCAGCAATTCTGAGCTTTTATTCTTGATTGGGAATGGATGTGTTGAGAAAGGAGAAGACCAATACTTTGTGTGCCTGTTTGTCAAGGTGCAGAAGCATCACAAAAGAGGGGCTGCCCCATTTGCCCCATTCACACCTGACTGTACTGCCTTGGCAGTCTTTTTGTTTGTTTTTTATTTTACTGGTTTATTAATTTCCATACCACTCTTCATCCAAAGATCATCATCATTACTATATTAATGCTTTGGACAGAGCAGCTTGCTCTGTCCTCTGACTAGAAGAAAGAAGCAAGTTTCCATTTTGAAACAGCTTATAACCACATTTTGGGGTTCATATGGAAGAATTGGAGTGAGGATCCCCTCCACTCTTGCCCCATTCCTTCTCCTTCATCTTCCAGCCACTCCCCTCCCTAGTTGGAAAAAACAAATGTTTTATTGGCTAATCTGGTTTTATGGGAGGGAGAGACTTGTATCCTGCTCTGACTACTATAGATAGCGTGGACTACCAAGTGCATGTGGGTTTGGATGGCAAAAAGACTAGAATTCTGTTTGTGTATGTGCTGTTTTTAACTATGAAGAAAGGCTCTATCTTGGCCAGAATGAAGTAGCCCTTTTCAGATGGGTGTTCTCTAGCACAAATTCCTTGAAGGTTTAGTAGCATAACAGGTTGCACGAAGACAGCTCCTCTGTGAAAAGACTGAACAATATTTGGTAAATCTCTGTACCTCTCCAATGTGTTAATGCTGAATTGGTCAACTGCTGATGCGCATGCAGTGAAAAGAACTTTAAAAATCTTGGTGCCATAGTCATTAAAATGTGTAGAAAATTAATTTTTTTCTGTCAAGATTAATGCAGCTCCTTTGTTTGCTAATTGTCAGAATATCTTGATAGAGCTTTTAAAGGGCAGTGGTGTTCTTCAAGACCATCACATCACAGAGAAATGATTCAAAGGCAAACTGTCCTGCACCCTCTGGTATCAACTTGCAAATTAGCATCTGGAATCTAATTAAACAAGCTTAATGAAATCAGCAGCTGAATACTGCAGGAAAAGACAATCAGCCCCCACCCCCTCTGATATATATTCTGTACTACTGAAGCCGTTCACCAAAAGCATCGTGTGAGCACAGTTAAAGAAATTAGCATTTATTTGAAGACAAGGAACTGTTTTTTTCATTCTGTTACGCTTTTGGCATGCGCCAGCGTCCCCAGAGAGCCGTGCCACAACACATAGTGCACAATATTTATAAATCTGACAGGCAATAATAGCAACTTGAAAAATTTCTTTTGCTGGAATTTCAAGTTGAGAGCTGCCAAAAGCTGAGAGGATCAAACCTGCTCTGGCAGCTGCTGTGCCCTACAGTGAGAATAGCAGACTTTGAAGATGTTCGACTTAAAAAAACCAGGACTGCAGGCTTAGCCAATTTTTGCAGGTTTCTCCAGCCCTGGCTCTCCGCCGTTTGAAGATGAGTTGTCGAAGCTTCTACCACTGCCTCAGGCATCCTCACACCAGCAGGGCTTGTCCCCCCCCCCCCACCTCCGACCGCGTCTTGAGTTTTAGGTAGCAAGTGGCTTTGTTGGTGCCAAGTGTGACAGCCCTTCCTTAGGCTGTAGCGCGGAGTCTGTCTGTTGAGCCTTCTCAGGATAGATCAGTGGTGGGATGCTGGCCTCCAGAGGGGCTGTTACGGATTTCCAAGGATGGC
This sequence comes from Podarcis gaigeae, assembly GCF_964106915.1. NCBI lineage: Eukaryota > Metazoa > Chordata > Lepidosauria > Squamata > Lacertidae > Podarcis > Podarcis gaigeae. Next base: position 1,188,492 of record NC_139691.1, read on the forward strand.
AACTGCTTTAGGCCTAAAGCTCAGACATGTTGTTGATGCTTCAGACAGGAGGTTGAGCCCCTGGCCACTGTAGGGCAAGCACAATTGTTCACATGTGCACCTAAACTTGCCTGAAATAAGAATGGGAGAGTGGTAAAGCTATTGATGGCTTGGGTTGAATTCTTGGAGCAGGGTTATACTGTTTGCATTCTGTAGCGTCTTCCAGTAGGAGAAATTCTAGGCCCCTAGGGACTTTTTTTCCTCTACCCTTGTGCAAGGCTAACATCTAAACATTTAATGCTTATTCATTTTAACTGAGATTAAATCTAGTTTGGGCCACCTGCGACCTTGGGGAGAGGCTGCATGAGGGAATACGCTGCTTCCTCTTGCTTCAGGGAGATATGGTGGCATTTTTATATGGATAGCTCTTCTTCCAGTCTCCAGTAATGTTGAACCTATTCATATGCTTAGCAATGACAGAAAAGGGTATTTCTTCTCTCTTTTTTAATACTGTTAAATACTGTCATACTTTAGAGGCTTGGAGACAAAAGGACCAGAATTAATCTTGGCCCAGATGAATTATGCTGATTTGTTTCTCATTTCTGCCTGGAAACACCCCTGAGTTTGCAGGACTGGTGCATGGTATGCAGGACTTGTGGAAGGAAACAAGGGCACATTCTTGAATGCTGGTAGGTTTGCTGGGCATTTTGCTAACAGGGCAGCAGAGCTGGACTACAGCTGATGAGGACTGAAGGGGAGGAGGAGTGTGAGGAGGAGGAAGGTGAGGGAGAGTCAGCTCAGAAGAGGTGGAATTGCCTGCTGGGCTGCAGTCCTTCCTTACAATCACATTTACTCACCCTTTAGCAGTTTGAAGTTTTTCCTGACTTTAGAAATAGTTTCTCTAGCAGTTTGCTGTTCCCATTGTGGCAGTTTGTCGTGTTGGGGTGGGAGGGGTGGGAGAAGCATTGTGCTGTCCGATTTCATTGGTCCAGCATGCTAACATATTATTTATGTTGCTGTTAGGATTGCCCTTCTCTGAAGAAGGCCTTGCATTCCATTCTAGGACTAGCGGTGTATTATCAGATACTTTGCACTTCCTAATAATTCTTTACAGTGGTACCTCTGGTTGTGAACGCGATTCGTTCCGGAGGCCGGTTCGCAACCTGAAAAGAACACAACCCGTGTCTGTACAGGTGTGGGTTGCGATTTGCCGCTTCTGCGCATGCGCGTGACATCATTTTGCGCATATGCACGAGCGGTGAAACCTGGAAGTAACCCTTTCTGCTACTTCCGGGTCGCCATGGGACGCAACCTGAAAACGCGCAACCTGAAGCAAACATAACATGAGGCATGACTGTATATGGAAATGGGCTCTGGAGATGCAGCTTCTGGAACTTGAGAGCCTTTTAAGGGCAGTGCACTATCTATATTAGAGACAGTCATGCAAAGCACAAGTGAGCCCCCAGTGAAAAACAGCAAGTTGCATTCCACGCCTTTTTCAACCATGGGGGCTAAAAGAAAGCGTCATTCAGAACACCACATTCAGCCCCACATGTTGGATTTGAACATCGGAAGCCTGGCAAGTGGCCTCTGCAGCCCAGCCCAGCCCAGCCCAGCCAGCCACTGAAATCTGTTTTTGTTTGCAGATGTGAGGCATTTGGCCTGAAAGCCATTAAGCTGTAGCCACTCCCCAGAAGCTTGTTCCCATCATGCAAGCACCATGACAAATGCATTGTCTGCAGTTCTCTTCACATTCCCACTGCAGCGGAATGTGTAACCCCTCTGCTTAATAGGATGAGGGTGGCTGGTGGGTTCTGTGTGCAGATCTCACACGCACTGCAAAGTCTGTGGAAAGACACAGTCCAGCCTCCTGCCTCCCAGAGCGTTTTGAAACCACAGCTCTAGAGTGCAAGGGTGGACTGGCCAATGGACTGCTTTTCTGGACTTAAACGGTGGAAGATTCAGGATCTGTAGTTCAGGATGGATGTGAAAGAACAGGGCTCAGATGGGGATGTTGTGGAGAGTGAAGGAAATGACGGACATAATTATTTGCGGCTGGGCGCCTGATTAATGGCTGACAACAATGCTGATAGTTGGGAGTTTTTGTTTGTTTTTTGACAACCGCCGAAACTTAAAACTTGATCAGGTGCTGGGGCCTCATCAGTCTCATTTAGGCTTCCTGTGTGAGTGACTGACACTCTGGAGCGGTGACACGCTGCATATGAATGCTGGCTTCATTAGTGGGGCTGATCAAAATGCCCGTGTCCCTGCCACAGGGCTCAGGTGTGGGTGTCTTCTGGCTAATCCCCCCAGTTGACACTTGGTGTTTTAATGACTCCATAGGAAGGTGGCCGCGTGCTGGGGGGGGGGGTTGCCAGCAGACGGCGGAGATCAAGGGAGACAGCCTGCATTAAGCGGGAGAGCTGCCTGAGCAACCTGCATCCCCACTGGCAGCACACACAGCTTATGCAGAATGCCTTTCAAAAACGGGGCCCCTTTGCGGGGGTGGGGGAGCGCCCACCGCTTTGTGTATCTCTGTTGTTTGGTGCTTGCACTTTGCCTTGCCGGCTGCAGCCTCTCTGCCTTTTTCTCTGGGGCAGGAATTGTGAAGATTCATGCAAGGATGCTGGTATTTCTCCAAACTTCATCTCCCCATTTCCCTCTCTTAAATACAAACATAATTGGGGGTACTAATTTGGATTTTCCTTCATCAGTGGAACTTTCTACCTGGCATGAATTTTTCTACCTGGCATGCACACAAAAAAAGAATCCTGTGGAACTAATTATAGAAAAAACTCTTTTATTTTTTATTTAAGGGGGGGGGGATTTTCCAGTGATTGAGTATCTTGAGCTGTTTCATCAGTGTTCTCCCATAAGGAAATAATACATAAACGGTGGAATAAAACATCACACTATTATGAGTGTTCCATCTGCAGAAGTATTTCAGCTAGGCAGATGAAATGATTCCCCTTTTCTCCCCCCATGTAGGGTTCCAGGGGTCCCCCCCCCCAGGGTACACACAAGGGGAAGGGGGGAGAGGAAAGCCCCTTTGCACCAGGGGAAGTGCTTGCATAGGACTTCCCCACGGGGTTTTTTAAGTGAATCCCACCCAAAGTTACCTTAAGGGTCTGATTTCTGTTAACACTGGCAGGCCTGCAGTTGCTTGCTAGTTTTCTTTAGTACTGTGTATAATTTGAAAATGTATGCTGAACTGCAGCACCTTTAAACTGAGAGGTGCAGCAACAGCCCGCTGAACTTTGTGGAAACGAAGTTAGTGCCTATTATATGAGCAGGTCTGCTCACAGTGGACTGTTGAAATCTGGTGATCGCTTTCACTCCTCGCAGAGTAGGTATGCCAGACAGGTAATTATTTTTGATGCATTTCTTAGGAGCCAAGTATTCAAACAAAAGTTGTATTACTGTTGTTTCTCGAACTGAAGGAAATGGTGAGATTTTCCTGGAAAAAATCCCCCCCCCCCCAACAATGCAAGACTGGTTTGGTGCTTCTGCAGCAAGCAGAGTTCTTAATACAAAATACATTTTGTATGCAAAGAGCCAAGGAATACTAAGTGGAGGAGGGGGTAGGGGTAGGGAAATATTTGTTGTGAACTTTGGAGAGAGGTTTTATTGGAATTCCCAGAATACTTTAATGATGTGGTTGTGGGCTCTTCCCCTGCCTCTAAGATTGATTTTTTTCCCTGTTGACAGTAAAACATGAACAAATACACCTTAATACCCAACAGAGGGTTGCAGTTATAACACCGTTCACAATTCTGCAAGCTGCCTTTTCTTTTTCTTTTTGGTTCTCTGTCCATTTCCACCTTTCTGCTGTCACACAGATCCAGCTCCTCACTGCAGCTGTGAGAGGATGGATTAAGAAGATTTATAAAATCAAGGCTTTTTTCTCACAGCATTCACTAGCTTGGATTTTGCTTCCAATCAGATCTTGGTTCCGTTTGCTACAATTTGTATCAGTAACAAATTAAATATGCCTGTGCATTTGTGTTTATCTTATAGTAAATGAAAGCCCCTTGAAAATTCAGGTGGAGGCTGGCTCTGTGAGGTTTTATCCAGCAGAATGGCGGTGGCGGTGGCTGCTCATATAAGAATGAAATAAGAGAAGCCAGGCTTACCGAATGGTAGTTCTAGAATCATACATTTCTGCCTTGGCAGGTAATTCAACATAAATTGTTAATGTAAATTCAGGTTAGTGGGGAAGATATTTTTTTCTAAAAAAGATAAACTGCTGATTAATTCAGTATAGAACTCAATTACAAATTGAAAGGGCCACTGCGGGACTCCAGAACCCTAAAGAGAACAGATGTTGAATTGATACTCCAGCATATTTCACACTGGTATGAAATATTAACATGGTTTATTATACTTGTGATGTAGATATGGGAAAGGGGAGGCCTGGCTTGCGTGTGTTTGTACTAGTGTGTTGTGAAAATAGCAAAGGTTCAGCCAGCTGTAATTAAAGGCTTTAAGAGATGGCTGATTCAGGGAGGATCTGAAGAACAAAGCCCAGTAAGTTTGTTTACAATTTGTTTTTAGATGTTTACAATGTGCAGAAGACAAATCATACAGCACGACATTTTTGCTAAATGCCCCAAAGGCAAGGACTCTTATATTGAACCTTGGCCTGCTTCAGATCGAGTTTTGTAACACGGGGTGAAATAATGCTACTTTTGACCTGTGTGTCTTGTGATTCCATTTGGAGATTCAGCCTCTTTTTTCCACTTTATTGTTATGTCAGAAAAGGTAGGTTTGCATGGTGCGTGGCTGAAGTAGTAATGTTTCCTTGCTTCTCTGAAAAGCTCCTACCTGCAGTAAGCCGTTGCAGAGGGCCTGTGTTCTTGTAAAATGTGGTTAACAGAACAGCCTGAAGGTTTGCTGTGCCAGAATGTGAGCCAAGGATGAGCTGCAGCAGCACACATGTTGATGGTCAAGGCCCAGCATTATTGCCAGGAAGTCTCATCCATGCATGCAGAGTTTATTGTTGTGCAAAGCGCACTTCAAATATCAGCACCCATACAAGGAGTGAATTCTCGTGATGAAACAAACTCTTGTTTATTTATTGTTGCCAAAGCTTGTGTGTCTATGCTGTCTGTCATAGCTATATAGGCATCCTAGACAACACGCCCCCCCCCACTCCCAGATACTTAAATTCTCAAACAGTGGGGGACCCATGACCTCATAATTTCTCTTGCATTGAGATCTGGAAGATTACAGTGTGCTTACATCACCTGTTTGATTTCCTGCCTCATTGAAGCAAACATTCACATGGCATTTGGTCTGTAACATGGAAACCCACCACCTTTCGGTTCCCAGTGTGGAACTGAGAAGTGAGTCTTTTGTGTTCCTGATGCTTTTACTCCTTCCTGCTGAATGGTAACCAGAACAGCCTGGCTCTGCTGCATTAGGAATATCACCAGTGAGGTAAAATGCTTCACAAATGTACACAGCTTGCTGTAGCATTATATGCTGGAGGCCGGGTTAGGGTCACTTCATCCAGCTATTTCTGGATGCAAGGAAGAAATTGCTTAATTGGGTGAGGGTCAGTACAGGAGTAAATCTAGTCAGCTTGGATAAAGTGTTGCCCATTTTGAAAATTATTTGTATGGCAGCATAAGCTTCTGTGCTGCATTATTTTTTATGGGTCCTTCAATGCATCAGTTCATGAACCTTTCATTATGTAACTCACTAAATTAATATGAGAGTATATATCCTGTACTGATATTTTTTTTAATACCCGTTACTACTTTTAATGCAGGGACGCAGGTGGCGCTGTGGGTTAAAGCCTCAGCGCCTAGGACTTGCCGATCGAAAGGTCGGCAGTTCGAATCCCTGCGGCGGGGTGCGCTCCCGCTGCTCGGTCCCAGCGCCTGCCAACCTAGCAGTTCAAAAGCACCTCCAGGTGCAAGTAGATAAATAGGGACCGCTTACCAGCGGGAAGGTAAACGGCGTTTCTGTGTGCAGCTCTGGCTCGCCAGATGCAGCTTGTCACGCTGGCCACGTGACCCGGAAGTGTCTCCGGACAGCGCTGGCCCCTGGCCTCTTGAGTGAGATGGGCGCACAACCCCAGAGTCTGTCAAGACTGGCCCCTACGGGCAGGGGTACCTTTACCTTTACCTTACTACTTTTAAATTAATACAGCTGGGGTACTGAGCACAAAATAAGTTTTGAGTGCTATCCTATGAATGTTGATTTGGAAATAAGTCCCACCAAGCTCACTTGGATTCCTGGGTAAATAAATGCACCTTGGATCGCCTCCTTTCCATGGATGCTAGATGATTCGTTGTGGGGTGGGGGAGGAAGGGAACCTTGTGGCCCTCCAGATGTTCTTGGACTTGCAATTTCCCCCAGCCCCAGCCAGCCTGGGGCAGTAGTGATGGATGATGGAAGCTTTAGTTCAACATCTAAAGGGCCACAGGCTCCCCATCCCTGCTGTAGGAAATTGTCTCTTTAATTTTAGCAAATGGAGACTTGGTGTATGTGGGGTGACCTCACGTTGATTTCCTCTGCCCCTGGTCTCCTGCCCTTGTGATAGCAGACAGCAGTGTTCTCCAGTTACAAAACTTGTGTTTCTTGATGACTTAGGAACTTGTGTGAAAAGCATTGGATGGAGTGGAGAACTGGCACCACAAATTTCCCTTCTCCCAAATAAAACAATTGCTTCAGCAGTTTCTGGGTGATTGCTCGAAAGCTAAAGTCAGAAGAAAGCAATAATCTTGCCATCTTATTCCACTAGGAGGTTGTGCTTCAAAGCAACAATATCTGAATTGCTTTCCCCTCCTATTGTACTTTGGGAAATATGGAGCATTAGAACTCAGGTCTCTATAAGCCTGTATGTCTCTGTCAGTTGAAGTTGGGGGCTTCCAGCCTTCCCTCTCCTTTTAAAAAATAAAATAAAACAAGGGAGGGGATGCAGGAAGTAATCAAACCTTTTTGATACGGAGCAGCTGCACTGGGTTGGTTCTCTTCCTGAGCTTCTCAGCAGATTTAGCTCCGCTTCCAGTTACGTATTGATCTCGACAGAGTTTCTCCCAGAAGACAGGCATATCCACATTTCTATACAATCGAGGCTGCCGATTACTCTTCCATGGTCTAATTATCCTTCTCTAGGCTTTGGTATCCTTCAAGAGCTATCGTTTTGCTAGTCCCAAACTCCCAGCACTTCTGTATAGATTTTACTGCTGCTCTGACCTCCCGAATGCCCCCCTCCCCAGCCCAGTTATCTCTCTCAGATTCTCACTTAAAGTAATTTGTACATTTTATCTTTTTTATATATATAGTGAGGGCATAGAACATATTCCATTCTTCCACACTGGAACTATGGTGATGTGTTTCAAAATGTCAGGATGCAGCTGTTTACAGACAACCCAAAATACTGTTGGTGAATTTATAGGCACCTTTTCATGAGGTTGGAGTAGCTGGATGATGAAAAGCTGAAATAACTTTATGCAGGCTCTAAATATGTAGAAATGTATTCACCTCTCACCCCATTTCAGTGGACTGGCATTCTCCAAACAGTCCCAGGTTATTTTTTCTAAGGAAAGAGACATCCAGAAATGGACGTGAGGCAGTTTTGGCGTAACGTTTTGTAGATGATGAAGTGACTTCTTTGCTTGCGACACAGCAAGCCTGCCTTTTCACTTGCAGAGTTGTCTCTCCTGTATGTGGATTAGGGTGCTCTGTACTCTTCCACCTGCAAATCAGTGAAGTGACCAAGGCACTTACTTGTAAAACAAATGTGGAAGTGTTGTGTCCTGGGGACGGGGAGAAACAGAGCTGACTTTGGGACTCTTGCCACTGCTGTTGGAGAGGGAGGTAATCTATCAGTTTTGGAGCATCTACAAAATGCAACTCTCCTGATAACGGGTTTAAAGTAAAGATTTAATACCATCCTCTCTCTACTATGATGTTGCAGTGACAGTTTAAAACTCATTCTCTAAATCTCAGCAGACTTTACAGCCAGCAGTGGGCCAATATAGAGTTTAATGGCATTACAACACATAAATCATCTTTTAAAGATGCTACCAGTAGCTCCAAAATTAAATGCAGACAATGTCCTCAGTTATAAATAATTTATCAAACACCATTTCGGATGAGCCTTCATGCTGAGTTATTTATTTTAGCCTTTACTGTTCAATTCCTCAGATACGTTTTGAGAGATCCATTACTGGTCAGTTTAATGAACTTGGGGGTCTGCTTTGCCCCCCTCCAGCAGTTTGGCACATCTGTGGTGACCATTACATGGCTGGTCCAGACCTCTTTGTGCCTTTTACAAGTGCTGCCCATTTGTCATGTGGCGGTAAATGGAGGAGCACATTGGAGCCTTGGGACCCATTGCGTGATGCAGCAATGGAGGCAAGCCGAGTGCTCCATAAAGGGCTGCTTGTCACAGCTGACTTGTATTACAGTCCATCACTCTTACTGTAATCTCATTTAAGGAGCAGCCGTGGGCCCTAGAGAAGGATATTCCCAGTTAGCTTGGGCTTTGCAACCATAAAGGAGGAAGTGCTCCTTTTATATACTCAGAACTTTTAGGGTACTTTTTTAGATTAATTATTGCCCTGCGTCATTTGTGCTACCATCGTTAAGACTGCGACTGTCAGCACATTCAATATACACCTCTGTTTTGCAGCTTTAAAAACTTCGTTCGGTGGTAGGAATTAGCATATGTGGCATGTATGCAGGGCCAGTTTTTCCTGAGCAGTGTTTCACAGTGGCATTCTTGAGCAAAAACAATATTCCACTTGTATGCAACTGTTTCTTTAATTAATAGGATTTAATAAAATGGATGTTAAAAGTGTTACGTGGGCCTGATAGTGGTAGGTGGTACTTGATTTGGTAAAGTGGAGTTTGGTTTTGTCAGTTTAGACATGCAAAATGGCTTTGAAAGAATGCTAAAATAGTGTTGAATTTGGCACAGAGCAGACAGGCAGCTGTATTTTCAGTCTGAGGAAGAATGCCTCTGTTTTTCTGGTGGTGTCAAGTATTATGTTTGCTTATTTCAGTACATCTTTTTTTCTTGCTAAACTGAGGGATGTAGCTCAGATAGGGTCACATGAACACATCTGAGGCTTGTCTAAGGACTCATATTTGATGACAAAAATCCTGGAAGCCCATCTTTCTGCTTTTCTGCTTTTAATTCTGCTTTTAATTCTGAACCAGGACAAAGCTTAGTTTGTGTGTGTTCTGAATAATCATTTTGTTCGGTGGAAGCAAATGAGGCAGGCAGAATGCAGACCTCTCTGCCTGTGTCACAATTGAGCTGTGAGACTCTTTGGGGCCTCTGCAGGAAGCACCTCGTGTGGAGAATCTCTGGAGAGTGCTGAACAACTGCTGGGAACAGGCACAATTTAATTTAAAAATTAATTAATTAATTACTATACCACCCTATACTCTGAGGTCTCATGGCAGCTCACAGAACAAACTCAAAATAAAAACCTACAAAATATATAATCAAAATAAAAACAATAATCCCCAACCCCCAATTTTTTAATCGGGCATAGGATGTCAATTAAATCAGCCAAAGCTTGGTTGGTTAAAAAAAGAATGTTTTTGCATGGTGCCTAAAGGTGTATAATGAAGGTGCCAAGCAAACTTCCCTGGGGAGAGCATTCCACAAAACAGGGAGCCACTGCAGAGAAGGCCCCTTCTTGTGTTGCCACCCTCCGGACATCTGATGGAGGAGCCACATGAAAAAAGGCCTCAGAAGAATGATCTCAGGGTCCAGGTTCAAATGGAAAGTGGTACAGTATTGCAATCTTGAGCCGTTTAAGGCTTTAAAGGTCAAAACCAGCACTTCAGATTGGGTCCTTTGAATTCAAAATATTCAAAGTATGTACTCCAGAATAACATCTAGCTGTATTGATGTCCAGCTGTTCCTCAGCCTGCTATGTGTTGTTTTCTCAATCTTCTATGCCAGGCACCTAAAATTTGCCCTTTTCTACCCAAAAAGTCCAAAAGGAGCTCTTCAATATTATTCTCATTAAATTCATTAAATGTCCAAAATAGTTCTTCTCTGTTCCAATACGATGAATTTCTCAAGGATTCCGACAGATCTTAATAGTACTGTATAATAGTCCATATTTGTTTACTTGTTGTGTCTTTATTAATTCTTGCCCAATTCCATATATTCAAGTACTATTTCCGGTTGACCATGCCTCATCTTTAAGAAAAAAGGGGAAACACTTCTTCCACTTCCATTCTTTTTCCAAACCAATCGCCAAAAGCTTAAAGGCTTTTTCTTCTGTGCTCACTTTAGTTTGTACCCAAGGCCCTTTCTCTCTCAGCTCCATCTTTGCCATCTCCGGTTGTCTCTTAATGTCTGTATTCATAAGTCCCTTCATCATCATAGCAACATCCACTGTCCAGACAGCTATATGGATATTGTTGCATTCCTCCAGACAACTATATGGATGTCATTGCATGTTCAGGCAGATATGGGTCGATATCTTTTTCCACAGGTTCTGAGCATTCTTTAATCTGATGTATCTTTGATGTATCAAATCTTTTTTTAATGTTCTATGCATTTCAGCTCTTAACTTCTGTCAGTTGTTCATCTAGTAGTTGGCATATGATACCAACAATCGATGAGGCATTTGGTGTTGTCTTTGCCGTATTGGGTTCTATTAATCTCTCCCTTGGCAGTATCTGGTTCACAAGAAGCTTGTGTCTGCTTCTTTATATATGCAGTTCCTTTCTCAAACATATAAGATTCAGTTTTGTTTTCACAGCCAACACAGTATGCATAAGATGGAGACTTACAGGCAGTATAAAGTGAAGATTTAAAACAGATTCAGAGTCATCTTATACGTTGTATTCTTTCTTAGTCACCAGTGATTAAGATAAGCTTTTTGGTTATTTTTTTAGCCTCTTAATTAGTGTCATTTAGTGCTTTTTTATGTTCTGGGTGCTAATTAACTAGCAGATAGAAAATCCACTTTTTATTTATTTCCAGTCTTAGAAATAGTTAAAAGTAGGTTTTGCCAATCTGGTACCCTAATCTAAGGGCTATTATGTGGTGTGTGGGCCCAGTGAGTGTTCCTTACTCCACCTCCAAAAACTTTTGCCTCTAGTGTGATGAATGTTTTCTTCTGAGCATGTGAGGCTTATCCCTGAACTCCCTTATCTCAAAAGGGAGTTTGGGTAACCAAGATAAATACTTTGGTTATCGTGAATCACCGCATAATTATCTCTGCCAATAGGAGTGTCAGCAATCAATGACTAGTTTGCCTTTTTCCTCCCCAGAAGTCCCCAATGCCCTGCAATCCTGGGAAAGGGCATTTTGGCAACATATTAGCTGATTTGACCAGGAGGCTCTCGCCTAAAAAAATGCTGAATTCATCATTTGTAAGCATCCTCCGTTGCGCTGGAGATCCTTATACCAAGCACCTTTTGAAATCCAAATTTCCTCCCCACAGTGGGCCTGTAGAGGGTGCTAATGTAATGGGAATCACTTGCCATTTTCTGCTGTGATTTGGTTCAGAGTATTGGTGGCAAAAACATAAATTTTCTACTGGAAAATCAATTAAAAGGAGGAGTTTGCTCTCATAAAAATTGAGTGAGCTTTGGTTACCTGCATAGGATGTTACTTAACAATATCCTTGAGGGATTAAGTAATATGGTCTCTCTTAATGGCATTTCCAAGTCAGGTTAGTTTGCCTTTCGGTGAGTGTGCAGACTCACCAGAGTGGGTGATCATGAATTTGCTAATTCTTTTCTTACCGAAATGGGTCCCCTTGCACCATATAGGGATAATGATGCTGGACTGCAACTCCCAGCAGCCGTTGAACACAGCCAAAAATATCTGGAGGACCACAAATTACTCATCCCTTCGATCAAAATTCCCTCCTTCCCCTGCTTGCTTTCCCAAGTGGATTTTGGTTTGGGTGTTCTCTTCCTTGGAATAGTTACAGCCTTTATGGATACACTTCATTGCTGATTTGAATTGAGCAATATTTCCAGTTGCACAGGTTCTACCGAAGGGATCTTGGGCCTTGCAAATGGATCCTGTCCTGCGTTTGGTTTCTATGCAAGTTTTGCTTCAGGAGATGATCACTCCAATGGAGACTGATGGCTGGCATTGTGCAATTGCTTGGAAATATGGAAAGGGGGGCAAATGTCTGATACCCGCTTTGAATTTTCTCCCTAGGAGGAAGAAGCCAAACAGCTTGTGAGAGATGCCATAGCAGCTGGCATATACAATGATCTGGGCTCTGGCAGTAACATTGATCTTTGCGTCCTCAGTAAGAACAAGCTGGACTTTCTCCGTCCTTACGATATGCCCAACAAAAAGGGGAAGAGGTGAGCGTGTCCCTGTTTCAATTGTTTTCACAGACAAGAGAGTTAAACCTTCAGATAACAGGAACAGGCAGATTACAAGTGCAAACACTTGTAATTGAAATGCTACAGGTAATTGTATCCCAATTGTTGAGGCTGCACACTGTTCCAGGTTAGATCATTAAAACGCACTCCTGAAAAATAAATGCACAAGAATTGTTTTGTCTGAAGTAGTTGTCAGCCTAAGAGAAAGTTTGCTCGTTCCAAAAGTGGAGGGAATTCATTTTAATAGGAACAAAGGGCTTTTTCGAGAGACGTGCACAAAGACTCCTGGATAAACTGAGCAGTTATGGAATATGAGGAGAGGCCCTCGTGCACATCAGAAATGGTTAGATAGCAGGGAGCCAAGAGAGTGGAAATACAGGTGGCTCATCATTTATGTGGGAGTTCCATTCCGGGCCCCTGCACACATATGCAAAATTGCATAAAATGGGGAGCACCTGGTGGCTTGTGAGGAGACCAACCCCAGAGCCCAAAGACAACCTTTTCAGGAGGGTTTACTCATGAATGAGCCTGAAGGGCGGCAGCAGGGCTTTGTTGAGTTACTCGGCCTCCCTGCCTGGCAGCTGCAGTTGCCTCTTCCCAGCACCTCAGCTGATTAAGCCATGCCGCCCCCTGGCTTGTGTGTAGAACCTCCCCAGAGCCTTGGGGTGGGTGTCCTTGAGCCAGGATTCAGGCTGCTCCCCATTTCCAGATACCTCTTCTGGGTCCCTGGCACCACACGTGTGTGCAGTCATGCACAAATAGATTGCACATAAATGGGGAATCGCTTATAAATTGACAGTTCTCCGTATGAAAAGAATGTGGGGCTGTAGAAAGTGGAGACCTCCAAGGATCAGTATTGAGACCTGTGCTTTTTAACTTGTTTATAAACTGTCTTTACTTAGGGGGGAGCAGTGAGGTGGCCAAATTTGCTGATGATGCTAAATTGTTCAGGTGTGTTAAAACAATTTGAGACTGTGAAGAGCTCCAAATGACCATCTGCAAACTGAGTAAAAGGGAGGCAAAGGATCAAAGGCAGTTGAGTGTAAATGTAAGGTGATGTATTTTGTGGCATATATATATATATATATATATATATATATATATATATATATATATCACATATACACTCATAGGGTCTGAACTGGCAGTGACTGATCAGGAATGAAACCTTGGGTTTGTAGTGGATAGCTCAGTGAAGATGTTGACTCTGTGTGTGGCAGCTGTGAAAAAGGCAAATTCTGTGCTAGGGATCATTAGGAAAAGAATTTGAAATAAAATGGCCAACATCATTGTGCCATTATACCAATCTATGGTGGAACTGCCTTTGAAATACTACACACAGCTCTGGTCCCCTCACCTTAAAAGGGTAGAGTTGGAAAAGTTGAGAAATGTTCAACTGAAATGATCAAGGTGGAGCAACAGGTTGAAACCTTTGAGACTTTTAAGTTGACAGGAAAGGCAAACAAGGGGTGACCTGATAGACGTTTATAAAATCATGCATGACATAAAGTGGCTCGGGAGGTTTTCTCCCTCACAACAGATCTCCTAGACATGCAGTGAAGCTGAACGTTGGAAGAATCAGGATATATAAAGTACTTCATGTGGAACCTGCTCCCACAGGAGGCAGTGATTCCATTAAGGGAGGTTAAGGCTACCAGGGGCTACTACGCCCGTGTTCTGCCTCCACTGTCAGCAGTGTGCTTTGGAAGACATGTTGCTGGTAATGGCAGGTGGGCAGAGTGTGGTTTTGCTCATGTTCTGCTTATGGGCTTCCTCCATGTATGTGGTTGGCCACTGTGAGAAGAGGATGCTAGACTAGGTGGGCAATTGGCCTGATCCAGGAGGCTGTTCTTAGCTTCTTAAAGTGCAGTTGTCCAGCGCAAATAGTATGGTGTGAAAAGGCAGCAGCTGGGACAGTGACCCTTTAGGGAGACCAGTATTCCCTGTGCATCTGCTTTGTCTTTGCCAAGGACATGGCTGTTTCAAAGTAGGGAAGAGTCAGAACTTTCCATTTTTGTTGACAAGGGAATAGCCACTTTGCTGTGCAGTTTTCCATTCTGTTCCTTGCACCAGGTTATTCTTGAAGTTGCACTAGAGTGTGGGCAATAACAAGAACCGCATCATTTTGCATGGCAGCAGCTATTTGCTTCTTTCAAAGACTAGAAAGGACCATTTGGGAACATACTCCTGACTGACCTTGAAAAAGGATCCTGTCTTTGCAGGAGCCACTTTCCCTGTGCTTGTAACCTTCTGTAAAAAGAAAAGGCTTATTGTAATCAGCTTTCTGGGTCACTGTCCTAATGCAATCCACAACTCCCCGGAAAGGTCACCTAGGGTTTCCACTCATAGCCTCCAACTGGGCTAACTGGCGGCACTGACATTCTCTCTATCCAGGAGAGGTTCTTCAAAAGCCAGAGTGCAAGAGGGATATGGGTTACAAATACAGAATGAGGTGCTCTTGGCAGGGGTTGAAGCTCTAACTTGGCTTTCCGCTCCAAAATGCGAGTCTTCCTTTCCAATAACTTTGTCTTAGAACGTATTCACACGCAGCATTAAACCGTTGTATTTTAATCTATGTGTCCAGATGCCTCCCTCTTGGCCCATGTCTAACTGCCCTGCAGCAGAGGAAATAAGCTGGAGTCTGGCTTGTTGTGACTTGTAACTCTGGGCCTTGTGGTTTTGTTTCCTCTGTGGGTAGTCAGAAGGGGGCGATTAACCTGCTGTGTTCTATTTGGGAAAAGGGCAACTTTACTCAGTACAGCAACTAGATCTAAGTATATATCTCAGTCTCCATCTGCCCCCCTTGTTAGTGGGATTTCTGGCAGACACACATTACCCTCTATAATTGTTTCTCTATTCTCCACCCTCAAACAGGCAAGGGCGATACAGCTGTGAGAGGGGAACTACAGGTGTGCTCTATACGAAGGTTACACCCTTGGATCTTGAAGTGGCAGATGAGACGGTGCAAACAATGGATACATCTTGACTTCCTGGGAACTTCTGGGCAGTGGAAGAGAATTGAGAATTTTCATACATGAATTCTGCATCTGTATGCTGGCATTAATGTTCTGTATGCAGATTTAATAAAAACCAATATGAATTGACCGGTTGACTTGCGTAATAACTGGGGCAGGGAAAAATAATTTTCTAAAATGATTCTTTGCTTCAGTGGGTCAGCCCAGTTGTACATCCAGGCTATTATGTGACCCCAGCCACTTCACAAGTAGAGCAGCAGTCATTCTTAGATGTAAATGTTAACAGATCTTATCCCCTGTGTGCTAATGGTGTATTTATGCTGAAGCTGTCTGGTGACCAACAAGCAATAGCCTAGGATTGTGTGGACTAAAAGCCTGCTTCAATCGATAAATCTGCTGAAGCAAGTTTTAGGTCATGAAAACTTGTATGTAAATTTGTTGGTCTTTAAGGTGTTCAGCAGATTCCTTGGTTTTGAATACAATATCCTTTTATATTGCTTTTTTATTTATTTATTCATTCATTTCCCATATTTTTCATAACTCAAGAGGAATAAATAAAGTGTGGTCACAGCATTTTTTGCTGAACACTTTCATGTACCTTAAGCAGGTATGGCAGAAGCAGGTGGTTACAGATCATTTAGTAAGGCAGCAAAGCAAAAGTAACAGACATAAAGTGGGAATTATTTGACCCTGGAACCCATGTTGCTCTGGATTTTACACCAATCAGCCCCAAGTGGCTTTACCTCACCCAACACCTAAGCTTTTTTGGGGGGATATAGTACAGGTAAATGAGGTGACAAGTATATTTCCAAGGAAGAGGAAGGGCAGAAAGTCGGTATCAAGCTCAGTACGATTCAAACTAACTTTGATAAATGGCTATTATCCTACCTGTTACCCTTGAAACTTACATGTGCAGTATTTAATATGTGAACCAATTACCTAGTCCTTGGTTTAGCGGTCAACCATTTCAGCCTGTAACCATGGGAAATTCTTTCCTCAAGATTGCAAAAATATGTGCTCAGACAATATGCTTTTACACCAGGCACCTTTTTCTTTCTACAAAGAAAACTGTTTATTTTGTAAATCATTTAATCTTATCTAAAAATGCACATTCACAAAAAATTCTTTGGAAATACATGTACTTAAGCGCTAATAGATCTTAAGGAGTAAGTATATGAGACCAGATTTTAGCAGACACACCTGTAACATGGAATTGCCCAACAGACAGAAGTTTCATGTTGCACCCAAGACCAGGTTATATATAAATTCAAATGAAGCCTGCAGGGCCAGGGAGAGACTACCTTGCTTTTAAAGACACCCACCAGCAGCAGCACCTGAGAGTTTGTAAGCAGATGTGCTGCCGCTGTACAATAAAGCTGAAATATTCTGACTTTCCACCAAGATTGATAGGCTGGACTTCCCTGTGGCTTTCCACAGCCAGGATCTTTCACAGCAATTAAACACTAGCCTTATTACCCTTTGTAGATTGTTTCAGAACTGCTTAGTAGTTGGGATTGCCCTTCTCAATTTAAGGCAGACTGAGCTACACAGAAATCCACTGAAAAAGATGCATGTATATTCCATTCTTTATTTCCAGCAAAATAACCTGCTTTGAAAATAGCTCAGAGGCCAGGCCACATTTCAGCCCCTGAAATGTGGACACCCTTCTCTAATTAGCATCCTTCAGTACTGAAGCTGATTGAGCACCATTACTCGGAAAGAAAAGAAAAAAGACAGATGCAAGAGAAAGCTGACTTCCTGAGCAAAACCTTTCTTGGGCCAATGGAAACTGAATTACCAAGTCAATGAAGTAATTTAGCTGATTGAAAGTATGTGTAAATGCAAAGTCTTAATATGTCCTTCAAATCAGCTTGTTTAAAATATTCACATTCTTCAATGAGTCTTCACAGTTAAGAAGTGTGGGTGATCATTTGAGTTAAAATGAATGAATTCTATTTTAACTTACCTTATTGCATGGTCAATGTAATACCCTTTTACATTATGTTTTGAACACTGCTTCAAGGTAGTTGTAGATGGCCAAAGTACCACTGATTTTACAAAGCTTTTTCCCCCCCCCAACCCCATATTCTGCGTGCAGTAACACTGGTCATGTAATATTAGCTATTGAGATTCTCACAAGATCTGTGCCAGCAGCGGCACAGAAAGTGACAAAAAAAGAGAGCTTTGGTTTGAGGCCTGCAGTGGAGGCCTCACTGACTGCAGCCATAGTGACAAATAAAATGCATTGCAAAATATTAATCACAAAGTTTCAATTTCTTTTAAAAAAAATCTTCAAACATGTTCCCTCACCAGACCCTATTATTGCCAGGGAGGGAAGTATAAAAACTCCAGGCTGGATGTTTTTTTTAAAAATATACGAACTAAAAACTGAATTTGCTATTAACCGTTTGCAAAAGAGGCAGAAATAGCAGTTATACAAATTACACAAAATCTACTGTAATTCTTACATTAGTATAAAGTGATTTCACCAAAGGAATTATTTCAATATTTCACATTAGTTAAGATACAAGGGGTGTGTCAAATACACAAATGAGAAACCCTTGCTATAATAACCTAACCTAGATTACACACAACAGTTTTAAGAAAGGATCTTTTAAGAGATCTATATCTGTAACGTGTTATTTTAAAAAGTAACACACTTGCAGCAGCATCTCACAGCCTTCACTTAGAGCGGATCCACTCTGTGAGCGCCCCTGCAAATGGCCAGCAGAAATCATGAAGCGTCTTCCTAGGAAGGCTCAACTCTCCCATGAAAATTGGCGAGGCACCTCTTGGTTTCGTCCGAGACAGAAGGTTCAAGTAAGACTACGCTGGGATGGCTTTTCTGGGAGCATGTCGATCAAGTGCTGGAGGTCCACACATGCATCTGTTTTGCTAGCTGGTGCACATAACCAATGTCAGGTCTCTGGTCAGGATCCGGGTATATGCACATGCTGACCAGCTCTCGCAACTGCAAGGGGGAAAACAAGAGGACCATGAGACACACCCTGCCGCCCATCGCCATGCGCACCTGCCTGGTGATGCAAGAGGGGCCCGTTCCCATTTGAAGGCACCCAAAGCCTTCCACTGCCAGCCTATGAATAAAGTATTCTACCACCCTTGAGTTCTAGAGTAGAACTTGGTCAGCTCCATGGATTTTAAGACAGTTTGAAGACAAAACATGCATGCACACGCACTCACAGATGCTCATGTTAGAGAGTAGCACACTTGACTGGGGATACCAACATTTTAGATGCAGGTTTCAAAATTCCCACACTCACTGTTCAATACTCATTAGTACAACCCCACCTCCCTTTCCCTCTCTAATGGGCCTGGGCATACCATCAGAAAATGGCTCAGGCATTCAGGTTTTGCAGTAGTTGACAATATTGGGAAGTATCCAATGCAAGAAGTATATATCTACAGAGGGAGGTCAATGTGAAAGCCCTCATTAGCAAGAATTGCCATTCTGTTAATATTCTGTGTTTGGTGGTGAAGAGAATGACATGTTGAGGTTCTGGCTCGAGAGGAAGCCGAGCCAGGACCTAATGAATATTTAGCTAACCTTCCTGTATGTACAACTGGAATAGCTGGGTATATGCCAAACTCAGAGCAGCAGCACCCCCCCCCCGATGTTGATGGAATCCCAACCAACCAACAATGCCAATGGCCAGGGATGGTGACAACTGTAGACTTAGAAGGCACCAGGCAGTGAAACCCACCTGAAGGTGAGAATGAATTACCATGCAGAAGGAATTATTCAGGAGGGTGAAGAAGCCTAATGGAATCTCACATAGACATCTCACTTACATACCAGAGGACAGGGTAGATGGAGAAGTCTACAGATAATCTCACTGAGCCAGTCCCTGGCGGTGGAGGCTGTGTAGAGCACAGGAGAAGGAATCGCTCTTGCAGGCGCTCCTCCCTATATCAAAGCTTTTTGCTTGTTAGCTTAAAGCCAGGCTATGCTGGCTGGGACTGATGAGAGTTGCAGTTCAAGACATCTGGAGGGCACCAAGTTGGCAAAGGCTGAATCAGACTGGATAGCCTGACAGCGACCCTCTTAACACTGCTGTATAATACAGCAAGTGTAGAAAACAGCTCCAGTTCCCACCCCTTTTCACTTTGCATTTGAAAGATGAGCTTTTAATTGCACAGCCCCTGAAAGCAGATTAGACACCCTATGGCTGAGAGGGAGAGGGAGAAAGAAAAGGAGGGAGAGGGAGAGGGAGAGAGAGAGAGAGAGAGAGAGAGCCTTGAGCCTCTGATCTTCTATTGCCAGTAGCAATAGAATCAGTTATTTTAATGGTAATTAAAAGCCTGACCATCCCACAATCAGGTCTCGTGCATCTGGCAGAGATCCTCGCAGGAGTAAAAAAAAAAAGCGGTTTCCAGGCAGCAAGAGGGTCAATTGAAGATGGTTTCTGATGGTTGCAGATCACCTTCTGTACTTTTGTCAAATGCAAACCAGTCATGAGTGTTTCTACACTACTGGAAGAGAATAACCAAGCCCACCCCTCCACCCTGTCCGCATGTCCTCAGAGGAAGCCATTCTTGTAACTAGGAAGGGAGACACTGCTGGACCCGGAAGGCGTTTTGTCAGGAATTAAGGAGCCACTCCAGACAGGGCTGCTTTGTCTTGTTCTGCTCTGCTCATCCAATGTCTCTCCTGAAAGGGAGGCCACCTGCATCACTGCCCCTCGCAAAGACAATAACCTATAGCCACCGCCAAATATCACTTCCCAGTCTCCTCTGCCTCTTCTTCAGCAAGGCACCACAACTTCACATCACAGACTCCCCCCCATGAAGCATTTTCCTGACCCACACAGAATGAATCATTATGGAGTGCCAACTCAATACTCCAGAGACTAAATGTTTACTGACATGGCTAGGAATGTGTGTGGGGTGTGTGTGTGTGTGTGTGTACTGGTGCAGTTTCACACAACGGCAATTCACCCAGTGTGCTGGCCTGTTGCATGCAAATGCACCATCTGGAACGGAGTTCTCTGGGACCTGCCACTTTTATTTGAGCTCTCAACCATCCTCCTCACGCTGAATTGTATCACTAGACTGCACACTCTCTTTAGCACTGCCAGAGGGAGGCAAACCGACAGTAATTGGAAAGACAGGAAACACATCTGTCAACTTGCACTAATTCCTGCTGCCAGAAGGCAGATTCCAAGAAGCTGGAGCAGCAGCAAGGCAAAGGGAAAGACAATGAACCTGGCTGGGCCACAGGAGTGGTCTGCAAGAAGGAATCGTGCTCAAGCAGCCAGAAAGTTGCCAGGAGGGGCCGGCATGGCTGCATCAACACTCCTGCGCATCAGGAAGGGGAGAGGAAATGCAGGCATTTGTCCAAAGTGGGACAAGCAGCGGCCAGGGCCATTTAGCATAAGCCTTCCAGTGTGGAAAGGGATGTGCATGACCAGTTTCCTCAGAGAAGCAGCCAAGGAGCTGCATATGGCAGCCGGGGCGGAAACTCTGTGCCAAAAAATGCCACAGCCTACAACTTGGACACCATACAAGACCTGGGCTAACGTGCATATTGATGTTCCTTCTATTCTGAAGAGGAGGACACAGCACTGGAACCGCCTCTCCTTGCCTACTGGAAACTCTGCCCTTCCAGCTAAGCAATGCTCCGGACTTAGCAGCCAAGAGAAGCGGTGCAAGGAAAGGCAAATTTTGCAACAAGCTGATTGGAATGCTCAAGACTGCCTGCTCCTGGTGCAAAGGCTGCCACAACTCACCCCCCCCCCCACGCCTCCACATCAAACTCTCAGCAACTTACACACAAGATCCCAGTGCCTTTATGGTGATCTGCTTTTTACACACTGAATTCAGAGAAAAAAACTTGCTGGAATACTGGTCACCTTGCTCCCCTTAAGTTGTGTGTGTGTGTGTTAAATTCAGAGCTTGTTCCTTGTGCCCCTTCTCTGGCATTTATGCCCACCCCAATTTCCATTACCAAACAAGCAGGTTCACATTTCCTTAAAATCAAGACTACAGAAGCTACTGGTGTGCGGGAGGCAGCAGACTTCTGAAAGAGCACTTGGGTCTTTCATCTGCCCTGATCTCATCACTTGCTTTCCAACTCCAAAGGGTTAATATATTTGTTTAAAAGCTGCAGAGGCGCACTTGTGCTGGCAGCACAATCACCTATCGGACTACAGAATGTATGGTGAATATGTGTGTGGCAATGCACTGCTGCTGTTGTGGTGAGATGAAACAACAGAGAAGCTTCCCATCCTCCTTGCACTGCAATATAAAGGCCTGTGGATTTTTTACCTCCTACTGGACACTTCAAGTACTTGGGCTGCATAAAACGTAGTAATTTCTAATGTGGCTATTGCAGGAAAGCGATTTTTTTCGATGTGTGGGTGCCAATACAGCTCCTTGCCAAGGGTGCAAGGGACCCTAGGTATGCATCTGGAAAATTGGCAGGAAGGAACACTGTCGACCACCCTCTCCCACCAGGTGCTCCTTCCATTCGTTCTTAAACACTGGATTTCACAAATGATGAAGCTCAAAACTTATGCTGAGATCCCCTGAGGGCTGTACTTGGTCCAGCATTTGACAGGCCAGTTTTCAGCAGATGCCATGGGGCACCTTGCAGCACATTTGGGCCCAGTCACACGATGCTGTGCACTGGAGAAGGAAAACCAAGCTTTAGGCATCACGGTGCCGCCCATCCTGCTGCCTCAGCACTGCTCTGCTTTCCCTGAGCATCACACTTGCTGCTTTATGGTACGTGATTAGAAAAAGTTTCTGAATATGCAGCTGTGTAAGCAGGAAGGCATTTCTCCCTTCTGAAAAGGCTTTGAGGATGTGCCAAGGCAGTTGCCTGAAGATGCTCCACTCTTGAGCTCCCTGCCATGTGTGTGTGTGTGTGTGTGTGTGTGTGCGTGTTCCTTCCATTCAGGGCCCAAGAGAGCGTACAGCTGAAGCTACTCACCTTGTCAGAATAATGTTCGGTTGGAAGAGGGGGGTAATCACACTGCTCTATCTTTTGGCAGAGCGAAAACAGGTTCATTTTATCGCCATAGAAGGGACTCTGGAGAGCTGCCATCTAAAAAGAAAATATTGGAAAATAAATAATACAGGAGAAATGTTCAGGGAGGACCAACTGAATTTCGCACGGGTCTGCTGCTTGGCAGTTGTGCCCAAGTTGGTTGTGACCATTTCCACAAGTACAACTTGGAAACTTGCCAATAAACGGGTGGCTCTTCCAGGCGGTTCTAAGGACTAAACCATTGCAAATGAACTTCTTGAGGTGTCCTTGGCTACTCCCCAGCATTGCATTGGGATGGGCCATTGCATCCTGGTGGGGGAGCTCATGCTCAACCAGATGCCATCAACCTCCAGCAGCTGTCCCCTCTTCAGAGAGCTGGATCTGCAGCCACTCTGTAAGTATCTCTGAGCCACAGGTTTGGCCTGAGAAGAGCAAGTGCAAACTTTTCTGCCAATGGTAAAGACTCATGCTTCATGCTGATGGAAACATTTTGTGTTTGCTTCATTCAAAGGGCAAATTATAACCTTGTTTACTGTACAGAGAGATCCAACTTCTTACATAACAGCCCTGTCACTTTTTTGGTCCATTTGGTTGCAGAAGAGACACTTGCCTTGCACACGGGAAACATTTTATGCAGGCTTTGCAGAAATGTGAGGCAGCATTGCAAGTGTCTGCTGGACAGCCAATCGCGCAGCCCTTATACATTCAAAGCAATTTATAACTTCAGAGATGGCAGAGGATAATCCAGCTGGATATTTTGTTAACTCACCCTCAGCGGCTTAAAAAAATTCTGCGGTTGCTTCTTTCTTTCACAAACCCAACCACTAAAAAGAAGCAGTGTGACTGACTGTAAAACACGCAGAAGACTCAAGCAACAAGGCTAATGGCATGAAAGGGCCTTTCAAAGCAAACAAACAAGCAAGCAAGCAAGCAAGCAAGCAAGCAAGCAAGCAAGCAAACAATGGGTTGCATCCAACTAAGCCCTACTCAAGAGTCAACCCATTGGAATTAATGAATCCAAGTTAACCATGCTCATCAACTTCAATAGGTCAACTCTGAGTAGGACTAGCATTACATACAGCTCCATGTCTCTTCAGTCAAATCCTGCTTCCTATTTGAAACTCTTTCCCAACCCAAAGAAATATGTAAATTCTAGAAGTTGACCTGAACTTCAGCAGGACAGAAAAGCAGCTCCGCCGTTTGCTCAACTTCACGAAAGTACAAAAGCAGCAATAAGATGCCCCCGTGCACCCCAGATACCTTTTCTTCTTCAGGCATGGGAGCAAACACACACACACACACACACACACACACACACACACACACACACAACGTGCCCCCAACAACACGCTCAGCAGAAGCATAAGGCCAGCCCCCCTCGCCTCCATCTCCAGGAAAAGAGCCAAAGACACACACACCCCTCTCCCCATTTACATCCGGCTCTAATAAGGTTGGTCTTCAAAGCGAGTGCCGCCAGCGAGTGGCACAGAGGCTCGGCAAGCGAGAGCGGCGTACCCTCAGCATGCGGCCCCCACGGAGCCCCAGCTGCTTATTAATCCATAATGCTATTCAAGGGCTCCCTGTCACTCTCGCTGTCACAAGCTGCCCCTCCACAATGAAATAATCCTCCTCCTAATGAAGCACTATTGGATAATTGTGGATATTATCTACTCCGGTTAGAAGATCTTTTAAAGACCATTTTGCCGCAAGCTGCGGCAGATCGGCAAAGCCACTGTTCTTTTTATTTGTGTTTGCGGAGCCTCAGCTCTAAGCCACTATTTTAATAGGGAGGGTCTATTTGAAAAGTGTTAAGTCTTTTGCTCATTATCATGCACAGGGGGTAGCGACCTAAAGAAATCTGCCTCTTGGCAGGCAATCAGCAATCTCCCAGCAAAGGTGGTTGCTGTTGTTGTTGTGGTGGTGGTGGTTGTTTTTAATGCAGTGAGGAGGAGGAGGGGGGGGGGAGAAGTTACTCCAAGGCACTTCTCACCCATTTATTACTTTTATAAACAATACTGATAGAGAACACAGACAAATTACCATTATCCATTTGGGCAGTTTAGAAATTTGGCAGTGAGGCAGAGGTCCCTTGATTTATCCATTAAGAAAAGGTGCCCAAATCAAACTGGATTTCCGTGATATTAAAACTTTGTTTCCTCAACAGCACAGCTTTAATCACGGGCCTCAATTCTGCTTCATACACCCTTCCATGTGTGTGGGGGGGGGGAGGCACCCACCCCAGGGATGTGTTGGGAATGGGGAGTCAGCCATTGACGCCACTGAGACCCACTGAACACAGGCAGCTCTCCAACCCCTCCAGCGCAGGGTGGCTATTCAAGACTCCTTTGCTCACACAGGGGCCTGCACCAAATCCCCAGATCGTATCCTGAGAGATGGCTGCCTTGCCAAATCTGAAAACACAACGGCAAGACTCCCAGCAGTGCTAGCCAGAGCCCTGTTCCCCCATTCTTGTCATCTACGGACAAGGGCAGCCTATCTGAGGCACTGAGCAAGAGGCCCCCTCATTCCTGTGACTGGAGTGGCCAAGGTGGCTGGCTGAGGTCTGTGGCTTAGATGCATTTGAAGGCTTCGTTTTGACATCTGGATTAGAACAATTGCAGTGGAATGGCTGGATCCCCGTTTCAAACTGACCACCATGCTCTACGACTGGTCTAAGAAAATAAAAATTGCTCCCTGTGTTTAAATTGATTATCTTGTTAGAACTGCTAAAGCCATTGCTTGCAGCTATTTACAGGAGAGGGAGAACTTATTTTTATCCCTTGCAAGTTATCTTGATGACAGATTCCCAGGAGATGGTGAAGCCTTCCCACTATTTTGATAAGATTTAATATAAATCAATGTGAGATTGTAAATGTCAAGTTTAAGTGGCATTATCTGGCTTCACACACACACACACACACACACACACACACACACACACAAACACACACACACACACCCCAGCCCAAATAATGTTAAAGTGAATTCCAACTGGCATGCGTGCCTCTAGGCTACTTGGAGACAAATTTCCCCCAGTTTATCTGCACAACATAATCAAAACCAAAAAGCACAGAGAAAGCTTCTTCCACCCACCCACCGCTGCTTTCCCTATTTTTAACAATGCAAGAGCAGAGCAGGAGGATGAGAACAGAGTATTGACACTGACATCTTTGGTGGCCTCCACCGCCACTAAGCATTGGGCAGCATGGGGCTTGTTCAGGGCTGGCCACATTTGCGAAGATGCTTCCTTGGAACAATATCTGCAGATACGCTTATCTCCGCTGAACTGAAACTTCAAGATTACAGCTGGAAGTGCCATGGCTGGCTTAGAACTGACTTGGGCCTGAGTCACGGAAAAGCAGGCAATTATGAATTAATATACTAATATATAGACACAGAAATAAGGAACACTCTTCCTGGTTGCTGACCTAAATGTGATCAAGGCCTGACTAGAGAGCCTGACTTAATTACAAGCTGCCACCATTTATGGAAGGTGACAAATGTGGGGAAAGACAAAACACGCTCTGAGGGAGCCAACCCTCTTCTCATGCTGTTTCTGAGACAAACATAATTGCTGGAAGGTCCTTTTCAGGCACACCAAGGATAGGGCCACCTGGGGGAGAGCAGTGTCACCTGTGACCGTGGCTTTCCCAGAAGAGTGAACCACAAAGGTTGCAGTTCCACTGGTGGGAATGGCAGAGACCGGCTGTGGGGGTTCTTCCTTTCAGAGTTAACAATACTGGGGAAGGCGGATAATTTTAGAGACTGTCACACTGCTGTACTTTCCGCACTAGAAGACACTCAAGCAACCGTAGACACAAAAACACACTCCCACCTAGTGCTATAGTTCTAACAACTGCGAACGATGGCAGTTCGGAGAGGAAAGCATTTTCATTTCATATTGCCCATCCTAATGAGCAGGACACAGTGGGCTGAGTGAGCCTGTTTGGGCTCACAGAAACCACCACCCTGTATTTATTTCATTCAAGAACTGCTCAGGGTGGCTCACAACAAATTTGAAAGCCACAAAATACCAAAAGAATAAAGTAAAAAGCAATTCAATAAGGCAGGAGACAAAAGTAATATATAGTCAAAACTCATCTTCCAAGGAGTCATACCTGCTTCTTTGTCAGTAACACTCAGCTTGAGGACTGCTGTCCTCCCCCTGCAAGCCTAATCACCAAGGCAAGGTGGTTTGAGCATATTGCCTCCACCCATCTGGGCCCAACTGCACTGGCGGACAGTTATTTTCTGGGCCCAATTCAAAGTGCCTGCCTAGAACTACAAAGCCTTAAACGGCTCAGGACTGCAGTATGAACCAACCTGGATCTTGTGATCATAATCTGAGGCCCTTCCTCGTGTGCCCCCTCCATGAAAGGTCCTTTCTCATGCGGCCAAGACTGGCAACACGAGAAGGGAACCATTTGAAGGAATATCCCCGTTTTGTGGAATACTGTATATACTCGAGTTTAATGCCGACTTTTCCAGCACATTTTTATGCTGAAAAAGCCCCCCTTGGCTTATACTCTAGTGAGGGTTCCTGTCGGTGGCTGTTTGGGCTGCTCCTTCTTCCTCCGCCGCCGCCGCCACCAGCCTCCTCCTCTCGGCAGCACTCTAGGTAGGCAGAGAGAGAAGCCCCGCTATGCCGTGTGTGCATGCACACACGCACTCCGGCCCACCAGGAGGTTTGTGGTGTGGTGAACTGGCTTATACTCGAGTCAATAAGTTTCCCCAGTTTTTTGTGGTAAAATTAGGTGCTTCAGCTTATATTCAGGTTGGCTTATGCTCGAGTATATACTGTACTCTCCCTGGGAGGCTTCCCTGGTACCATCATTACTTATCTTTAGGCACCAGATAAAAACATTCCTCTTCTCCCAAGCCTTTGTTTAAACAAACTATGGCCTTTTAAACTGTGGGGGTTTTTTATTGATTTGTTTGTTAATACATTACATGTTTTTGTGCTTTTATACTTTAAACTGCCCTGTGATCCTTTTACAAAGAGCGGTACAGTGGCACCTCAGGTTAAGTACAGTGGTGCCTCGCAAGACGAAATTAATTCGTTCCGCAAGTCTTTTCGTCTTGCGAGTTTTTCGTCTTGCGAAGCACGGTTTCCCATAGGAATGCATTGAAAATCAATCAATGCGTTCCTATGGAAACCGCCTTCAGACCAGGTCCGGGGACACTCTGTCCCCTGACCTCTTCTGAAGGCCGGCGGGGGGCGAAAGTCTTTGCTTCTCCCCCCCCCCGCCTGCCTTCCCGGGACAATTTAAAAGCCCCCGGGAAGGCAGGCAGGGGGGACAAAGACTTTTGCCCCCCGCCAGCCTTCAGAAGAGGTCCTGGACCTCTTCTGAAGGCCGGCGGGGGGCAAAAGTCTTTGCTCCCCCCGCCTGCCTTCAAAAGCCATCCGGGATAGCGGGAAGCGCTTCCCTGCTATCCGGGACTGCTTTTAAAATGCTGGTGGTGGGGAGCAAAGCCTTTCGCCCCCCACAGGCCTTCCTGGACCTCTTCTGAAGGCCGGAGGGGGGGGGAAAGGCTTTGCTCCCCACCGCTAGCATTTAAAAGAGGTCCCCGGAGATTTCCCTATGGGCTTTCTTCTTGCAAAGCAAGCCCATAGGGAAATTCGTTTTGCGAAGCGCCTCCAAAACGGAAAACCCTTTCGTCTAGCGGGTTTTTCGTCTTGCGAGGCGTTTGTCTTGCGGGGCACCACTGTACTTAATTCGTTCTGGAGGTCCGTTCTTAACTTGAAACTGTTCTTAACCTGAAGCACCACTTTAGCTAACGGGGCCTCATCCTGAAGCAAAGTTCTTAACCTGAGCTACTATTTCTGGGTTAGCGGAGTCTGTGACCTGAAGCGTCTGTAACCTGAGGTACCACTGTATATAAATTTAAGAAACGAACAAACATACAAACAAACAAACAATTTCAGTCGGAGAACCAACCTCAGTAAGTCCTGCTGCTGTTTGCTTGGCAGCAATCAATGCCAAGGCTCGTTCCTGGCCAAAGGCCCCCTCTCTCTCAACAGCAAAATTCCTCTCTCAACAGCAAAATTCCTTCTGCTTGCTATGGTGGCCCAGAAGCCCTTCCTGACCTGGGCTGGGGTGATCCATGCAGGTGTGGACCAGGAGATCCCTGGGGTTTCATAATTCCCAGGCCAATGTCTGCTAAGACGAACTGCAGGGTCCGCTCCTCAGAAGCAAGCGGTGTGTCTCCTTGGGGGGCATAAAAAAGGAAGCAGAGGCTCCCTTGAGGAACGCCCCCCCCCCCCCCGTGCACCAGGGAGTCTGCTTGAGGGCTCACTCTGGACACATCAGGAGCAACTGGATGGCTTACCTTGATTAGGTCTGTTTTAAGGGAAATCCCTCCCATCACCCACGACTTCAAAGTCAGTGGCAGCAGAGCTCTTGCAAGAGGAGCAGAGGGCTGTTACGAGTCACGCTGTGCTGCTCTCTCAAAGGCTACTCAATCCCTACCACGGCATCTCATTGATTTCATTTATTGACTTCTCCACACCGATATTTCTCTCTCCCTCTTGATGGACCCTGCATGGTGCTTTTGCACACTGCCAACAAATTAATCAGCACCTATTGAGCTGCTGGATGACTCAGACCTGAAACCCCAACAACAGCACACTGCCTGGTCCAACAAGCATCTCATTACACCTTGTGAGCCAAGCGCCCCCCCCCCAAGGAACAGCACTATCCCCACGGCTCTTATCTGACTTAGGACGGCCTCCTGCACCCAATATTTTTGAGATTCTTCAGCTCAAAACCCAGCAAGGAAGACTGTCTTCTGGGGAAATGGGTCTTCTTAGGTCTCTCTCATCTGCCCTTGGACCTCAAAGCAGTCAGCAGCACCTGAGTTTCTAACGGAGACTGTTTCCCCTCCTCTCCAGGTTGTTGTTGTTTTAAAGGCAAAACTATTGCAATTCATTCTGTCATTGGCTGATGCCAATACAAACACAACACAACACAACGCAAGGACCACTGGAACTCTACTTTCCAAAGTAATACCCTACAGGCTACCCTGACCATGATCTGCAGGCAGGCAGACCCCGGGGTTCCCAAGCAGCTTGCTCTTCCAGGGCTCTTGGCACCAAGTCTCTCACTGAGTTTTAAAAGCAGCTCACTTTGATGCACAGGAAGCTTCAGAAGAGCACCCAAGAGGCAACCCCCTGGGATGTTCCTCTGCCCTTGCCATCAATGCTCAAGTTCAGGGTCAGACATGCACTTTCAACACCACCGGTTGCTTGAGCATTGCAGCTCTCAGACCACATCACAAATCATACATAACTTCCTTCAAAACTTCCATGGTACTCACGTTGATAATTATTGTTTAAAACAAATTACACTTTTATACCAGCGGCACAGTTGCAACAGGGTATTTTGAGAACAGCCCAGGACTAAGTAATATACTAAGTATGGATGGAGCATGAATCCTGTGTGACCAACCCAAAGATGCAAGCAGTTTAAGTTTCTGAAGCTCACTATCACACAAACTAAACAGCATGAATTTAAACTCTGTGTCAGAACCAAATTTTTGGGCAATGTAATTAATGATTTGCAAAACAGGAATCTGACTTTGTCCTTGATTCTTGCCTTCTTTGGTCAAGATCCAGCAATCCTATGGACTCCTCAAAATTTGGCATTTCCCCAGGTCTGTACTCATCCAACAGTCTACTCGTGATTCAGAATGGAAGGCAAGTTTTATTCTCTGAACTATTCATTTGCCACTTATTTCCATTTTTCCACACTGTGCATAAACATGAAAGTGATACTTACCTCATACAATAAGCAGCCCAAGGACCAGATGTCCGATTTAAAATTATAGCCATTTTCATGTATCCTTTCTGGGGACATATAGTAGGGTGTTCCCACTGCAAGAGACAAACCCAGAAAGAGAGATCACTCTCTGAAGAGAGAGCACCATTTGTGCGATGATCTGTAAGCAAACTAACGGACCAGAAGCTGTGGGAGCAACAGGATACTTGACATTAAAGAAATTAAAGACTAGGAAATGAAAACATGGATATATTAAGAAAAACAGATGGAAGACTCCATCTCAAAACCAAAGGTCACGTTTTCCTACTGACCACATTCAGCAACACAACTGCTAAAAGTTAACAGCCTCAATTTGCCATTAAATAGAAGATCTCTCTGCCAGACTGTTGAGGACAAAAGCAGAGATTAAAATGGCTTCTCCACTCCTCATTAATCCAAAGCCAAAGGTGACAATGGGTTCAGTGATTTGGCCCCCCAAAAATTTGTTCCAGATCTGCCCATTGTCCATCTGTAGTATGAATAGCATTGGAATCGCATGTTGAACCAAAGGTCAAATGCTCTGGAAGGCCTGCAAATGCCATCTTCCTAGTTAAGATAACCCCAAACTAATTAGTAATTGTTGCAAGAATGAGCTCATGTATGTTTTATATTCACTTGGTTTGATATATGTTAATTGGCTAGCTTTGATGCTATGCTTACCTGTCAGCCTTGGGATGCTGGGCTCTAGGGCCGGAGCGGGGAGAATCAGGTGTAATAAGGGGTTCTGGGCAAAATGATGTATGAATGGTTGCTTGGGTGTGGACACACATCTGTAAAGGCAGTGAGGCCCTGCGCATGGTGGTGTAAGCTTACACCTTTCTTTATAAAGCAACAGAACTGGCCATTTTGGTCTTTTTGAAATCCTCCTTTGGTGTCCCTGCACCAAACCACTCACTCCTGCCATTCTTGGGAGCCTGCAGTTCAGAACAATTAAGGACTGACACAGCAGGGAGCAGTTCAAAGTTTAAGCCCATTAAAGAGGGGACATTACCACTGCTTCAGGCAAAGCATGATAGCCTCAGTTAGCCCCACCTCTTATAACATAGGCAGTCAGATGCAGTAAAAACTCTCAAGGATTTGACAAGTGCAGTGCAGCAAGACATTTGATGCTGGAAACACAGGAGATACCAGATCAGTGTGAGCTCCAAGACCACCAAAACCCAGCCTGGAGTACAGAGGAGAAATATACCAAGCTAAGCTTGCTGGCTCCTCTGGACAGCTGGAATATACTAAAGTAATAGAGGAACAAGGGCTTTCTCCTCCAGCTGCCTGCTACTGGGCTTTTGCCTTTCACAGCAGCTAGGAACCAATTATCAATATCCTAGTCTCAGTACAAAGTTGTGTGATTTCAAGGAGCATCTCTTCTGGTTGGGAATTGGGTCAACAAAGAGGGAGGCTCATTCCTTATGAAGAGCAGCCTTTAGGAAAAGAAAAAGCCACACTGTTTAACATGCCTGCCTCCATTTCTCCCTCCTGTGCCCACACCAGCATTTCAAGTGAGATAAAATACTCACTCGAGGTCTACTTCATCTGAGCCCTTGACCCAGGTCTGCTCTGACTGTGCAGTGGCGCAGAAGCCGGATTTTGGGTGTGTGTGTGTGCTCATTAGCTAGCACCTCTTTTAATGAACTACACAGGGAGACACATGTCAGGACATTAGAATACTAAGAGGAGGCAAAGGCTGGGTGCTGGCTTTTGAAATCCTTGTCTGGCTAGGTTCTTAACTGCACACTTCAGGAAAGGGAAGCATATAATCAATCCAGTGTATCTGAAGAAGTGTGCATGCACACGAAAGCTCATACCAAGAACTAACTTAGTTGGTCTTTAAGGTGCTACTGGAAGGAATTTTTTTGTTTTTCATATAATCAATGACTATTTTCCTGTCTCCTTCCAAAATGCATTATATTAGATCATTTAATCATGCTCTAATCATTGCTCTCCATGTGTTGTTGGACGTCAACTCCCATCAGGTTCAGTAAGCATACTCAATAGGCAGGTATGATGGGTGTGCAGCAACATCTAGGGGGCCACAGGTCCCCCCTCCCAACCTGAAAAGTTAAAGTCAACTGCTGCAGTAGAAATGGATTATCTGAGGCCTCTCCAGAAGGCAACACCCAAGGTCTCTTCTGAACCTGGATACGCAGCATGACTAATACTGAACATTCCCAATGGCTCCAAAATACTAAGCATTAACTGTGTATGTAGCACTTTTTCTTATTGTGCTGATCTTATAGTCATCCTCTTATTCATATCCACAAAAATTCTTAAGAGGCTGAGAATGATCTGCTTAACACCACCCACAGGCAGTGAAGAAGACCCTTGATTCCTGGCCTCCTCGATGGAGGTTTACAGCTCTATCCGTAAAACCTACTTCTCACTTTCCTGTCCCCTCCTATTTTCAAGCCCTACTAGGTATATTTTTCTGTACTGAAATTAAAGCAGCCTTGGCCCAGCAGGACTCTCACATTCATGGGAGTGCTTAATTTTGAAGGAGAGGATGGAGATGGGCCCACTAAACACCAGATTCTGTTATCCAGAAGACGCACATTCTATAACCCTTTCCTGCGGTATCCTTAGTGAAGTAGCTCTGCACACGCTCAAAGGCACTGAGCCCTGAGTGAACCTGTGCACAACAGTGGGAGTGAGAAAATGTGTGTGAGGAAACACACACACCTACCCAAACCTTGGGGAGTCCAGAGCACTCTGGGGGCAAAGGCAGAGCCTCTGGCATTCATGAAATCAGAACACAAATCTTGGGTCACCACAGAGTCCTTTTGAGGAGACTTGGAAAGTTGCTGCTTTGCATTCTGCAGTTGTGCAATCCTTTGTTCAATATAAAATTGTCATTGCAAATAATGCCTGAAAACGACATTCAATCAAAGCAGAACGACAGTGTTTATGTTACGGGTGAGTGCGCCATATTCCTAATTTGATTTCTGCACATTAAACTGTACTATTACGGGAAGTAGGTCTGTGGAACAGCCTGTTTGTCACCCTGGCCTGCTGAGGCTACCCTGGGCATCTGCCTATCGGGGTGATGGTGGTGCTGTCAGCAAAGAAATGAACAGGCAGATCTCTGAGCTTCAAAAGAAGGAGAAGGGAAAATGTATTATTTTTTAAATAAATGCCAAGATAAAAGACTGACAAGCCCAATTGTCTTCCTGCCCTGTCCAGCATTAAGTGGGGATCTCTTGTAATGAGCATCTTCCAGGAAAGTGCACAAGACTTCCGATTTAATCAGCCAGGACTCAGCAACGCATCACATCAGCCAATTTGACAAGAGGAGGCTAATCAGAGGCTATTAACCAGAAAGTTTCCATGGCAGAGAAGACAAGAATCCTGGGGGTGGAAGAACAGCCTTTGGAACGAGAAGACTTGGGATGAAGACCTGGGAGCCACTTGTCAGATTTCATGTATGGGTTCTTTTGAGGGACAGGTGGCTACTCTGGGCTGGGCTGCTGAATGCACCTTTTATGGGTTATGTCATGTATGCAGGGCTGGTGTGCAATCAGAACTTTACCATCAATCCTCCCAGGCTGAGAGGGGAAACTTCACAGGAACATAAGAAGAAGCCCCCACTGCTGCATGCTCTGGGCATGGCTGGACTATCTAGGGACATAGGCTGCGGCCATACACCAGGTTAGGCTACTGGCCCATCTAGCACAGCATCGTCTGCACTGATTGGCAGTGGCTGTCCACGGCTTCAGGCAGAGAACGATCCCAGACCCACCTGGAAAGGCTGCCATGAATTGAACCTGGAGCCTTTTCTGCATGCTGAGCCGATGGGGTGGCACTTGCCCTGAAGGAGCACAGTTTTGGGGAACTTCTGCACCCACCTTTGTCACTGGGGGCTCAGGCAGCCTCAGAGGCTAGAAGTGCCTTTTACCAAGTGCAATTGGCATGAAGCCATTCCTGGACTGGGAAAGTCTGGATACAATAGTTAATGCACTGGTTACTTCAAGACTGAATTACTGCAATGCGCTCTATGTGGGGCTTCCCTTGCGCTTCATGAGGAAGTTGCAGTCAGCAAAGAATGCTGCACTAGCTGCCAGTTCCTTACCAGGTGTTGCTCTTAGCATAGAAAGACCTTAACAAATTGGGGCCAGTTTACCTTTCAGATCACTCAACCACATATGCTGCGCACTCAACCACTTGGAGCTGTTGCTGATACAGGTGCCATACAAGACGTGTTCCACATTTGTGAGACACAGTTTTTAAGTGTGGCAATAGCCACCCTTTGGAACTCCCTGCCTGTTGACATCAGGCAGGTGCCTTCACTGTACTCTTTCCAGCACCTGCTGAAAACATTTTTCTTTAGGTAAGTCTACCTAGATATGTAAATGTTGATGCGTGTTTTGTTTGCAGTTCTTCTGATCACATTTTTTAAAAAATGTTTTAAATATTTGTTTTAAAGTTTTTGCTGATAATTTTATTCTTTTATTCTCTTTGTAAATCATGTTGAAGTTTTGTACAATCAAGTAGTTTATAAATTTAATTAAATAAGATGAATAAATTGCTAATGTATAAGGGTGTGCTGGTTCACCTAGGTGTCTTTCTCCTGTACCTGCGACTAGTTAAGCGTGTGAGAGTGACTCAGCACAATCTAAAGCATGGTTACTTGTGTTTGAAGCAGTGCTTTTTCGGGGGGGGGGGAATACAGGGGTACGCATATCCCTAAATGTTTTGTGAATCTAACAGGAAAAGAAACTAAAATTTTAAAATGCTAAGTTTCTTCACCAGCAACTGAATCATCAGTTCCGCTGCCCCCCCCCTGCCCCCGGTGGCTTCATTTCCTTTCCCAGTGTTTCCTGAGTCTCAGACGGAAGCAGGCATTTAATGTGTGAAGCAGTGTGGAATGTGGATGTGTGGTGTTTTACTGATGAAGGCTTGGCCTCATTGAGGGGCAGTATTTAAATCTGAATAGGAAAATGAGTATTTTTCATTATCACAGCCACCAAAGAAGTGTAAAGTTAATGATGACCTCTGTAAAAACAAAAGATGGCACAACAGCAAGCAGAGGAATGGGGAAGATGTCAGTGCCCACAACCTCATACCGATGTGGAAGTTACTGTCAGCTGTGTAATATGAGGTAATGCATGTTCTTTGTACTTTTGTCCAAATACTGTATTTATTTTCCCCGCTTTGAACTATAAAATAGTGATTTTCTTGAGTCAAAATGAGAGTAGCCCTAGATTTTTTTTTTTAGAAAAAAAAAGCATTGGCTTGAAGTCAGTTTGCTCTTGGTCCCTCCTGCCCTTGGCCAGAGCCTAGCCTGCTGGAACCTGGCAAGGAGACTGTGAGCTGCTGGAAGAATTGTGCAACATACAACTGCATGCCTACAAGCTGTGGATCTGCACTATACTGTCAGTAAAGGAAGTGACTCTACCTGGAACTGTCTGGTGTTTTTTCTGTTCCACTGGCACACTCCACATGCCACAACATAAATAAGTAAAGATTTACAATCCATTTGGCTACACGAAAGATCTGCCATACACATAGAGCTAATTTAGTTTTTAGATAATTAGCCCATGCATTTTCAATTTCTTCCATAGCCTATTCATAAGCTATTGTGAAGGCCCAATTTGGGCAAAAAGGGTTGTTCATAGATTTAATAAATAAAATGCCTAAGGCTGGAGAGCCATATTTATGCTTTATGTACTTTAATGGGCAATACAAATGATAGGCAGCCGTGTGGATAACCAGACAAGAGACTTGGGTTCAATACACACGTCTCTGCTATGGACTCACTGGGGCCAGTAAGATTGTCTCAGGCTTCCTATTGCAAGATGGGAACAGTATAGCTGGCCTACTTCACAGTTTGCTCAAAAAGGGGAGCTATTACTTATACTATGCAAGTTCATTTTCAAACACCTATCCACATAGTCAGAAACTAAATGCTGACACAGAGGTCCAGACATGAAATGTGCATGAAGAGATGTAGCTCCAAATGACTTCTGCAAAAAGAACATCAATTTGATGTTTGCTTCCTTTGAACGGATACACTCAAAATTTAGAAGTGCTTTTCCCTACTCTTGCGGATTGTTTAAACCACAGCATTAGCTCCAAATATATAAGCAGGCTGAGGAGCAGGAGATGAGCGCTCATTTTCCCACGCTGTAAAAATTATTATTATACTATATGCTATTAGATCACAAAAATGCTGATTTAGAATTCTAAAACCCTGTTTATTAATTAGACAAAAACTTCCTGATTAGAAATGCATGCTAATTTGTTGCAAAAACTATAGAAACTTTTTTTTTTAATTAGACTATTGACTGTGAGCCAATTGCAGAGATCAGATAGTTACTGAACATAAAAATGGAATGAAAGATCACGCGGGGAATCAGTGGATGCCGCAGGTCCTCAGCCTCTAATAATATCAAGCCAAAGTGGCTTTTTCTTTCCCAAGAAAAACAGTTGTAAAAAAATCATAAATTCAATTTTAATTCAATTCAATTATATATTTGCATTAAATTCTGTTTTTAAACCATGCTTTAAAAAATATATATACTAAAACATTAGTAAAATAATAATAATTATAATAATAATAATTTAAATCAACTGTTATCTACCCTCACCATGCAAAAAATGTAGTTTCTCCCCAGGAATCACCACCCTAAGGCAGCCCTAAATTCTGGCCTTCCCCAGTTTCAAGCCAAGATACAAGAGGGCCTTGAAGGGGCAAAGCTGCTTAAGGCAGCAGTGAGTTCCAGAGATGCTCTGCTCCTATCAAGACAAACCCTGCAAGTTTTGAAGCATGTTCATGACGCATGAAAGAGTCAAAGAATGCTCCCTT
The DNA here is from genome assembly GCF_964106915.1 of Podarcis gaigeae. Classification (NCBI taxonomy): domain Eukaryota; kingdom Metazoa; phylum Chordata; class Lepidosauria; order Squamata; family Lacertidae; genus Podarcis; species Podarcis gaigeae. Next base: position 1,225,404 of record NC_139691.1, read on the forward strand.
CAGAAGATGCCTAACTGCTGCAAAGCTCCAGCCATTCAAAACAACTGTTTTTTAGGAATGCTGAGTTTTAGAGTGTCACTTGTATCTTGGTTCAGTTATGATATACCTCCAAAGCTAGAGAGAGAGAGACATTCAGGGTCATTTAAGCCTGAGCATTCTTCTCCAGGCACATGAGACGCATGGCCTGCTTCTTACAAGGAGGGCTGCTTCTTCAGCAACACTCAGGTATAAATTGAAAAAATAAGTTTCTTGAGGCGTATGTTGCAAAAAATACTGTAAATCATCTGTAAATCAAACCTACTGTAAATCATCTGGTACTTTTAAATTTGTCTACAAAATAAGACCGTGTCAAAATATTTTAGTAAATTAATATTTTACAATTCATCTTTTCTGGTAAACCATTAATATTTATTTTTTTCTTTAAAAAGACATTACATCTTAACTCCCTGTGACATGGCTAACTTGTACAGAACAAGCATAGTGAATTCTCTGTCAAGACTATTCAAAAGGTACCGTATTTTTCGCTCTAAGACACACCAGACCTCAAGACGCACCTAGTTTTTGGAGGAGGAAAAAAAAAATTCTGAATCTCAGAAGCCAGAACAGCAAGAGGGATCACTGTGCAGCGAAAGCAGCAATCCCTCTTGCTGTTCTGGCTTCTTGGATAGCTGCGCAGCCTGCATTCGCTCCATAAGATGCACACACATTTCCCCTCACTTTTTAGGAGGTAAAAAGTGAGTCTTAGAGAGCAAAAAATATTTTGCTGATTAGAAGTCAGGAGTTCAGCTGAGTGGCTGAGCACCCACCTTGCAAGCAGGAAATCCCAGGTGCAATTACCAGCACCTTCAGGTCAGGCTGAAAAAGACTCCTGCCTGAAGCCCTGGAGAACGGTTGCCAGTTAGCAATGACAAGATTGCGCTAGATGGAACAATTGCCTGACTTGGCATAAGACCGCTTCCTATGCTCCTAAATACAGGACGGAAAAGCCTGGGCTCCTCCTGCCCTCAGCCCAAACGCTAATGGCACCAAGGGTGGCTTCACTACACAGAACCGCCATTCACACATGTGGGCTCAGGCACCGACAAAGAGGCACCTTCCGTCTTCCTGTTCTAGCCAGGGCCCCGTCCACAGTACAAAGCTGGTCTGGCATGAGGAGCAACAGGATGTTTACACCTTGATGTACTCTTTGGACAGAAATAGAAACAAAACCTAAGGGGCATAAGTCTGGATCAGATCAATGTGTGTGCGTGTGTGCGCGTAATCCAGGGTCTTTTCCAGCCAGGTGCTTATAGGAAGTCCACAAGCAGTCTGTGATGATGCTGTCCAGCCCCGTCCACTGGTTAATGATATTGTACAGATTCCATCTGCTGCCCATTGGCTATCAATAGCTGTATATTACTTCCAGTATCAGACAGTCTGAATACCAGCTGCTGGGGAACACGAATGGGCGTGTGCTACTACCATTAGATCCTGCTTGCAGGCTTCCCATGGACATCTAGTTGACTGCTAGGAGAGCAAAATGCTGGACTAGAGAGTCCCTTAGTCTGTGTTGTGTTACCAAGACTCTCTTGACCACACATCATTTCCCCAATCCCACATCTCTGCAGTTTTCTACACTACCAATGCAAAAGTTCTCCTCTGAGAGAGTAAATACACAAGACCAAATCCTGTAAGGTATCTGTGGCATGAAAGCAGTTTTTGCCATCTGGGAAGTAAGGCCATGCATCAGGTTTCCTCAAAACAAAGAAAGAATGCCATTATTGAAAAAAGGCTCTTTAAAAAATGCAGCTGTGGACTGTGCCTCACATAGTAATTTCATAAAAGTGACAACTCATTGTATATTTCAACACTGGGTTGCAATGCTAACATAGTTACTCGTAAGCTATTCTAGCAGCATCCCATGAAAATCCAGGTGCCCCCCTGTTCAAGTCTGAATGTATAGTAATTAAATGTTCCTGGTACAGAATAAACACAGAAGAAGAGTAGGCAACCAAATGTATGAAATCCTTAGTTTGGAAAGCTTCTATGGCTGGTCACTGTATTACATGGTCCCCATATCCCACAATTATTTCCTGGAAGAACTTGCAAGTCAAGTATCTCCCAGCAAACCGTTAAGTGCATTCACTGAACTACAGCTGAACTGGGCGATCCTGACATATGAAGGAGAACGTCTCACCTTCCAACAGCAAAAGGCAGATGGTCAAAGGGGGAGCATCTGCAGAACACTGCCTAGACTTTGCTAAGGATTTTCTAACTGCTTGCAATGAGCCAATGTCACAATTTTTCCAGTGAGACCGACACGTTCCCTTCCCATGTTTGAATAAGGTTTGGGGTTTACAAGCATTAAGGACTCAACATGTGGAATGATGTGCACCTAAGTTTATTCTGCCAGCCTGCTGTCAGGTATTTATTTAAGTGGGCCTCACCCCTGTCTTGCTTTATGAATGCAGACTTGTGGTGAAGAAATAGGAGCCTCGAAATCCAGCCGTGTAATTTGTCGTGCAGAGCCGAGACATTCGCTTGTATCTGGCGAGGAGCGTATGGGCAAATCTTTCATTTTTCTTTCATTACCCCGGCATGTACTGTCACTTAATTTTTATGTATGCAATCCTTCCTGACAAATATGATCTGCTGCTGGGTAATTCGTTTGACGTTCATTCTGTTCCTTGCTCTAATTATGGCTTCCATTTCTGACATGGAGGCGTCTGTGCTGCCAGAGCCAGGAGTACACCTGTCAGACAAGTTGTGGTACTGCCTAATGCCCTTTTATGCCAGTCTGATGTTAGCAAATACAAAGGGAGGAAAAATAGGTGAATCTATTTGCATAAGCCCTGCACTCAATTCATGGGTCAGCAGCCTTAGATATTAGAGTTTAGGACGGTTGCCAGGGCAACACTGAAATAGGGGGGGGAAATTCCAGTATCGCAAGCAGAGTCGCTGTGCATATGCATTTCCTAATGTCTATCAAAATGTAGATTTCCAGATTAAACTAAACCCGAGGTTGTGCTACTGTGGAGCAAATAAAAATAGCAAAGTGAAGGAAGATGAGTTGAACTTCAAGGGGTTGTTTTGATTTTCAAATGAAACATTTCTCTGGCTGCAAAACAGACTTGTGCTTCGGTGCAAGACCAATCTCAGGATCCTTTGGCATTCCAGCACTCTAATTTTACTGCTCGGAGACTGTTTCTCCAGAAGGGCATTGCCAAGGAGGAAGAGAGAGGCTTCAGCAAGTGCTCTGTTAAAAGCACTGACACTGGTCTCCTGCCTTCCTCATGACTGCCTGGTCCAAAGTCTTAATTTCATTATGCTAATCGTAGCAAATGAGATAAAAGGATCCTATTTTTTACCACATCTAATGCAATTTTAAGTTGTTCTGAAAGGGAGAAATTCATTGGTGTGGCCCAGCCTGACCACACATATACCACTAAGACAGCATCCTGGCCATTTTCTGTTGAATTCACAAGAGCACCCAGGCATACTTTCCATAGCAACCAAAGACCATACTTCTTCTCCCACAGTGCTGCAATGGCATGCAACCTTGCAATCTCAGAAACACACGTTCAATACAAGCAAGTTAGATAACGCAAAACAGTAAGGCCAAATGGACAGCTTGTGAACTAGATGCCAATAACCAAAAGGGAAAGTGGACATCAACTGCACCTGTAAAAAACCTTCAATACAAAACAGCTAGATGTTGATAATAAATGCTACATTTATCATAAATAAATTTAAACATTTTAAAAAATATATTTCTAATTGTATTATTTCATCACAGATGTGCTTGCTAGCCTCAGCTCCTTTGAGAGAAGGGATAGAATGTTAACTAACTAACTAATACAAGTTACAGATAGGTAGCCGTGTTGGTCTGCCATAGTCAAAACAAAAAAAATTCCTTCCAGTAGCACCTTAAAGACCAACTAAGTCAGTTCTTGGTATGAGCTTTCGTGTGCATGCACACTTCTTCAGATATCTGAAGAAGTGTGCATGCACACGAAAGCTCATACCAAGAACTGACTTAGTTGGTCTTTAAGGTGCTACTGGAAGGAATTTTTTTTGTTTTAACTAATACAAAGTGTCAAGGAGTTTACATTTGCTGGTGTCAAATAAGGTCACACTGGAAGTCTGATCAATGCTGAAGGATATACAAAGTCCACATCATTCTACAAGTTTGGAGCGGATAAAAATAATGAAGAAACAAGAAAAATGGAATAAAAAGAGTCATAGAAGTTTCATCCTTCCTTGGTTTCATATTGTTACCTCAATATGTTCCTTCACACAGTGGTACCTCGGTTTACAAATTCTTAAACTGAAACCCTTCTTAAAACTGAGGCACGCTTTCCCTAATGAGGCCTCCCGCCGCCAGTGCCCTTCCACCGTTCGGATTCTGTTCTTAGACCCAGGTAAAGTTTGCAAACTAAGACTACTTCTGCTTTTGCGAAGTTTGTAAACCGAATCGTTCTTAAACCGAACTGTTTCTTAAACCAAGGTACCACTGTATTGTCATCTCAAGGCAGTCATACTGCACCTCAGGTGAATTTGCACAGGATACGTGGAAGCAGGTAACTGAAAACAGCAAGTCCTTGATAGCCAATAAATTAAGTCTTCTAAAGTTATACAGTATGAACCAAATAGGTATCTGTGGCTTTATGAATAATGCACAAAAACCTTTATACAAAGCAGTCCAATTTCTGAGTTGCATCCCCTCGCCACTATCTGAAAGAAGAGTCACAACCTGTTTTCCCTTATAGTCTATAAGCATTCCTAGCGCATGCAGAAGACTTGCTCAGACTCCTTTAACCATCTTAATCTTAAACTGTAGGAGAATGTCATGTAAACAAAGGAAGAGCCATCAGAGGCCACAGAAAGATGTTAGGATCTGACCTACTGCTTGGCCACAGTAAATAGTCCTTTCCCTGGTGTGTCTGAAGGTGGCCTGCTATGTTACTTGCATCCCACCAGATAGTCAGAGGTCCGCCTGTGATTTCAGAATTCCCTTGTGAAGAACAATAGCAATTACACCAGCAACCATTCCACAATTCAGGAATGAGAAGAGATTTTTTTCTTTTTGAGCCTTCATAGCAAATTATTCATAATAAATATTGGCTGACAGGGGTAATGTTGCAGAATAGCATATTGCACATCTTAGCTGGTGATAATAAAACATATAATTTAATCACTAATAGGTAAAAAAACAGCAACTACCATGTGACCAAGAAATCTCTGACTGAGTCAGGGGAATTGGGTAACTGTCACTCAGGCACAATTTCATGAAGGATGTTACCTAAGGAATGTGCGGCAGTAGTTTTAGAGCTAAAGAAGCGGCCCAGTCCAAGATCTCCAAGTTTCACAACTCCAGTGGCTGTTATGAACACATTGGCTGGCTTTATGTCTGGAAGACAGAAGAGAGAAAGTAAGTCAACCCAAGAGGGCTTTTTTGGGCTCCATCACAGCCCACAACCTCGTCCCCAAGGATGAGTGACTAGGTATGCGTGTACAGAACTTTGAAAACTGAATTTCCTAAGCCACGTTATTGATGCTTTCCCAGTCTATTTTACACACTAGGAGAAAGGAAGTTTGTGGGGAAGGATAAACATATTTTCCCACAACAAACAAATGAAAATTGAGTCTGGCTTAAAACACTGCAAAAGCATAAAGGGCTGTTATGCTCTTGAAGGGTAATTTTATTTTTTAAGGATTTTGAACATTTGGAGGAAAATAGCAATAAAAATAAGCATGCACCTGGACAAAATACTAAAATTAGCAACAATATTTTCTCTTTCCAGGTTACAATTGCTTGCATTCAGATTGGAATGAGTTCCTAGGAAGACCACTGCAGCCTCATAATTATTGAACTATTACTATGGTATTTGGTGAGGGTGTCGTCATAGCCAGGAAGGACTGATGGGACTCCCTAGTGCTGCTTTCTCATCTGTAAAATAGAGAAAGGAACAACAGCCTCGTGGGCCTGGAGTGGGATGAAAGGAAAATCCTCATGAACTTGGTGATGAAGCAAAAGAATTTGAAAGAGCAGGACAAGAGCAGTGTTTGCCACACTGCAGGGAAAACCAATTCGAGGACAGCATCAGGACAAGCAACTGTTGTTACACATTTGTGTTTTCCCGAAGCATCTCTCTTTCAGAAAGGGAAAAGAGCTTGGCTTAGCATTCCCTGCGCCCACTGGTCCCGGCATTGTGCTTCCGATGCTGTTCTAAATAGATGCTGTGACACTTCTACCGAATTTCCGTTGTGGCAACTGGAGGCACCTCGTCTCCATAATCCTGCTGATCAGCTCAGACTGAACGCTTTACAATCAGGCACAAGGAGAAATCCATCTTGCGAGCTCCACTGTCTCTAAGCATGCAATGGCTGAACATCAGCATAATTGTTTTTGAATGTAGGCGCTTACTAATTGGAACATTATACTATTATTCAGCGAAAAGAGAGTGAATTAATGTTACCTCTGTGCATCACCCTGCGGGAGTGCATGTGTTCAACTGCACTGCACAACTGCACAAAATATTTCCAAACCGTCCTTTCTGGGATTAGCCGCTTCTGCTTTTTAAAATACTGTGAAGAGAAAACAAACAAAAAGATGAACAAGACAGCACTGAATCTCTCTCTCTCTCCCTCAGTCATGGCTAATGTGTTCATCATCTGCCACCTTACTGCTGTCCTCAAGACCATCAGGCAAAGTAGTTCAGCCTCTACTTCCCATTTAACTCCTTGCCTATGTATAGAAACTTCAATGCAATTCACTAATTAACAGCATTATGAAAAATATGCTTAAATAGGTTTGACATTTTTGAATGGACACCAATTATAATCAGCATTAATCTCGTTAATTACCTTGCAGAACATATTTAATGCTTCAAAACAACAAATGTCTAGAGTGCTTTGCCTTAAGAAACAAAAGGATTTGTTAGGAGTGTGTTGCTGTTTTTTATTTTTATTTTTAAACCCAGCATCTTGAAGATGTTCATCAGAAGCATCATTATAAAAGAATTCTCCCTTAAGTAAACAAGCTACTGAATGCTCCTCTAATATCAGATATGGAAGCACTTTTGCAGCAGTTTGCACATGGATAAAACGCCCCAGAAAGTTGAGATGCCCAAAAACAGACAAGATGCCAGATTACATTAGTTGCTATTCCTGTACTGCAGGGGGTCAGGCTAGATGACCCTGGGATCCCTTCTAACTCTAGAATTTTGTGATTCCATACTTGTAGCATACTACTGATCGAAACAAATGGACTGCAGTAACTAAGGCTGTGAGTGTTCAAAAATGATGCCTGACAATGCTGTAGCTCAGGACCACAATACCTCTAGGACGACCTCTCCCCATAGCAACCTACCCGGATCCTGTGGTCATTATCTGAGGCCTTTCTTCATGTCCCCCTCAACAAGGGGTCCAGAGGATGGCAACACGAGAAAAGACCTTTTCTGCAGAGGCTTCCCATTTGCAGAATGCTCTCCCCAAGGAGGCTTGCCTGGCGTCTTCTCTGCTTACTGTATTTTTCACTCAATAAGACACACTTTTCCCCTCCTAAAAAGTAAGGTGAAATGTGTGTGCGTCTTATGGAGCGAATGAAGGCTCCATGGCTTCAGCGAAAGCAACGCGAAGCCTCCAGAGTGCAGCGGGAGCGCTCCCGCTGCGCTCCGGAGGCTTTGGGTGGCTATCCCTGAAGTCAGGAGAGCAAGAGGGATTGATGCGCACTGATCCCTCTTGCTCTCCTGGCTTTGCTTCGCTGGAGAGGTGCTGTGCAGCTTCCCCTCTCTGCGCAGCGCCCCTTCAGCAAAGCGGGAGGAGAAACAGAAAGGGCTCCATTTCTCCTGCCCCTTCGCTGAAGCTGTGCAGAGAGGGAGAGAATTTTTTTTTTCTTGTTCTCCTCCTCTAAAATTAGGTGCGTCTTATGGTCGGGTGCATTTTATAGAGCGAAAAATACGGTATTTTTAGGCACCAGGCTAAACATTCCTCTTATAAAAGATAAAAAGGTAAAGGATCCCTGGACAGTAAAAGGCGACAATGGAGTTGCGGCACTCACTTATACCTCCCAGGCCTTTGGCTAATACACAATCTGTAGCCTTTAAAACTTGTTTTTGTTTGTTACTATGCTATGTATTTTTGTGTTTTTATATTGTAAACTGCGCGGTGATCCTCGGATGAAGGTGGTATAGAAATTAAACAGACAGACAGGCAGATATCAACATGGTATTTCAAGAAATCCCAAATTCTGCACACTGAGTTTTGTATTTATACTGCCTAATTTATACAGCATTCTCTCTTGAATGTTTGTTTTCCTATGTAATTGGAACTCTGAACATGACCAGAGTGGCAGAAGGTACGAAGGCAAGACTCTGACCCTACTCCCACTTCCACCCACTGAACTCCAAAGACATCCACCACTGCGAAATACATTTCCTTAATACATGTATAACAGAAATCAACTTTAAAAATCAGACTTTCAAGGTACTAGACCAGGACCAGTTAACAAATTCCAATCTTGCACAGTGTAAGCATCCTCAGAATTAATTATCAACTTCTGCCACCGTTTCAGCAGAAAGCAACATACTGTATTTTCTGAGCAGAATAATACACACAATAGGCCAGAAACCCATGCAGGGGGTACATTCTGGAGGTCAGTGCAAAAGGCAAAAACACACAAAGTCAGGTAACCCCCCTGGAACTGCGGACCCCATGTGACCATCCCTACCCTACCAACCTCTCGGAAAGTCATGTGAAGCCACTGGAAGGCTGTGGGTGACACAAGATCTCCTGGGGCCTTTATGAGATCTTGTGAGATCTTAGATGGCCCCTTCCATCTGTTTCCGCCGTTCTCCATTTATTTATTTATTTATTTATTTATTTATTTATTTATTTATTTTCCCACCACCCTCGCAAAGCAGCAACTGCGAAAGTAAACTACGTGTAAGCTGTGGGTCTACTGTACAGCCTTTGTTTGCAAGAATCATACACCTTTAAGCCAAGTGGTACATGTCCTTGCTGGAATGAAGCTGAAATGGCCATCCAGTCCACCTAAACCAATGCAGCTGAAGACTTTGGTTGTGCTCTCCTTCTCTGGACAGATCTGGAACTGCATCTGTTTGGAGTAGTACCGTAGGTCCCACCCACACACCCACCTCCACTCGACACCTATGTTAGTTTTAGGCCACAACACAATCTTTACCATTTTCTCTCTGAGGATTACAATGAAAAGGGGAGGAATTTATACACATTCTACGATGCACACTCTCACCAGAGAACCTCAACCACTCTTATGGCTTCTGTGCCACACTGCAGCCACACCTGGGACTCATCTGTCTTGAACACAGACTATTCCACACTGGAGCATTAAAGAGTATGTGAATGAGAAAGTCCTGTGACTCCTTGCAGGCATTTCAGACTGAAGTTCTGTGAGATGCAACTTCCGGTTTGATCACATCCCGAAGCAGGTCATGCGTTTGAGCTCTCTGGAGATGAGCATGATCACTGGGAGATTTTTTGGGGTAGCGTGAGAGCGCCGCACACCCCAAAATGCTCAAGAGGGTGTCTTGAGCCCACAAAGAAAGCAGCAGCAGCATGAAAAGTGGACCCTTGATTCCATTCGCAAAAGCAAAAGGGAAAGGTCTCTCCCTCCCCCCCAGTGAGAAGCCTCAAAACCTGAGTGGCAATAGCGGTAAAACTTTCCAGAAAATAAGGAACTAAATTACACAGATTAGCGTCAAGGCAATGAAGCTATTACTACTATAAACTTAAGAAATAACTGCGGGAGGACAACAGCAATATCAGGAATGTCATCAATATTTTGGAATACCTGGAAGATATAAGTGATAAACCAGCAGTACTCATGTTAGTAGATGCTGAAAATGTGTTTGACAACATCTCCTGGGATTTTATGAAGACACAAATTAAACACATGGGCCTAGGAGAGATCTTTGGCAGAGGAATAGAGGCAATCCACAAAGGATTTATGAATAACGTGATTAGGAAATCACACTTTACACAGTGTGGGCCAAATATAAGGACCTACTAGAACCAAAAACACCATGGTGGCTGCTCCTGACAGAGGCGTTCTCAGTTAAGGAAAAAAACATGAGAAGAAATTGGGCTATTTATAAAGACTTATTGGAAGAAAAAGAAAACACATTAAAGAAATTTGAAGAAATTAGGACACATTTGACTGATTGGCTGCAGTTTTTCCAACTAAATGAAACATTCCAAAAGGACAAACAAAAAGGCTTCTCCACAGAAATTTCAAGGCTGGAGAAAGACTTAATAAACACACCCACACAAAAAGACCCCGCTCTCCAATATGTATAGACTCCTTCTTGACTGGGAGGTCAAGGAGGAGGAAGTTAAATCTGTTATGGTGCAGTGGGCTAGGGACTTTGGATACAATATCCAAATGGAAACATGGGAGAGGTTGTAGAGGGAGGATGTAAAACTCACCGCTTGTTACAATTTGAAAGAGAACTGCATGAAGATGCTCTGCAGATGGTACTTAACACCTGTTAAACTTGGTAAAATGTATATCTAGATCAAACATCTGTTGGAGATGTGGGGAAGCGCAAGGCACCATGATCCACGTGGTGGAATTGCACCAAAATTAGGGATTTTGGGGAAATAATTTACAATGAACTTTAAAAAATGTTTAAATGCTTGTTCCCAAAGAAGCCTGAAGCCTTCCTACTAGGCATAATGAACAATGAAATTCCAAAGAGGCTAAGGAAAATCTTCAAGTACATGACAGTAGTGGCTAGAATTTTGATTGTGAAAGTATGGAAAGGGGACTCTGCCCCTACAAAATTAGACTGGCTAAGCAAAATGTTAGAATACGCTGAACTAGCCGGACTAACAGCAAGATTCTGAGACCGCACAGATCAACTATTTAATAGAGAGTGGAATGTATATAGAGAATATTTTAAAAAATATTGTAACAACATAAATTTGGTGGCAGATTTGGACACATTTTCTGCATGAATTAGGAGATAGTTACAGAGACAAAATGAAAGAGTACATTGGTACCTAGGTTACAGACGCTTCAGGTCACATACGCTTCAGGTTACAGACTTCACTAACCCAGAAATAGTACCTCGGGTTAATAACTTTGCTTCAGGATGAGAACAGAAATCGTGCAGTGGCGGCACGGCGGCAGCGGGAGGCCCCATTAGCTAAAGTGGTGCTTCAGGTTAAGAACAGTTTTAGGTTTAGAACAGACCTCCAGAATGAATTAAGTACTTAACCTGAGGTACCACTATATTTCGGAGAGATGATGCTTCTCCAGTGAGTTGTACTGCTAGCAACCCTCAGTTACATCAGCTCCACAATGCCTCATAAATAATGTAGGCGACAGGGGCATGGCAAAGAGGCAGCCTGAGGGGTGGGGGGTGCTTGGGTGTGTTTTAAACCACTCCTCACCTTCTAAGCATTGTTGCAGCTATTCTACTATTTCTCTGAAAGGACAGGGAAGTGACTTTGTTTCCCAACAATTCTGTCTCAATACAGTGGATCCTCGGATTACGTACCTCTCTGGATATGTAATTTTCGGGTTGCAAAAGTGGCAAACCTGGAAGTATTTTTCCAGGGTTCGCCGCTCACACATGCGCAGAAGTGCTCTATCACACACAGAAGCAGCGCCTCTGGTTATGGATTTTTCGGGGTGTGCACAGACCCCTGAAATGAATTAAATTCGTATCCAGAGGGTCCACTGCACTTGGATTCGGTTTAAATAGGAAAAAGACAGTCATGGGAACTGAATCCGGAAACATAACAGCTGAAAGGGTGAGCACAAAAATGCACACACCGCAGAGTAGTTACACACCAGAGAGCTGTGGTCCACTTTAATCCTACAACATTTATTTCCATGTGTTCAGACACCCACCTCCCCTTCAAACATGAAAGTATTCACCAGGTTAAAACTCACAGTGGACACACTAGAAGTATGCAAACCATGAAGGACTGTAAAGCCACGTACAGTGGATGCTCGGGTTGTGAACGTGATCCGTGCGGGATGCAGGTTCGCAACCCACAGCGTTTGCAACCTGCAGCGGTGCGTCTGCGCACGCGCGGGTTGCAATTCGGCACTTCAGCTCAAAGCGTGATTTAGCGCTTCTGCACATGCACGACTGCCGAAACCCAGAAGTAACCCATTCCGGTACTTCTGGGTTTCGGTGGGTGCGTAACCCAAAAAAATGCTACCTGAAGCGGCTGTAACCTGAGGTATGACTGTACTTACTGAGAGTCATTTGGTGTAGTGGTTAGAAGACTGGACTTGAACATGGAAGACCAGGTTTCAAATCCCCACCTAGCTATGAAGCTGACTGGGTGAACCTGGTACAGTGGTACCTTGGGTTACAGAAGCTTCAGGTTACAGACTCCACTAACCCGAAAGTAGTACCTGGGCTTAAGAATTTTGCTTCAGGATGAGAACAGAAATCATGTGGTGTGGCAGGAGGCCCCATTAGCTAAAGTGGTGCCTCAGGTTAAGAACAGTTTCAGGTTAAGAACGGACCTCCGGAACGAATTAACTACTTAACCCGAGGTACCACTGTACAGTCATTCACTCTCAGTCTAACCTACCTCGCAGGGTTGTTGTGAGGAGAAAATGGAGATGAGGTGAAATATGAACACCACCTTGAGCTCCATGAAGGAAAGGAAATAATCAATAACCCAGAATCACGACAGCAGACGGAGCTCACGTCCTGCTGATAATAATGAAGAGCCCATTATGCTATTTTCCACATCTTTTCTTATTATACCTGCCCATGTTAAAATTATTTTACACATATTCATGTTCTGTGAACTGTTCACCCTTCCTGACAGTGAGTCCTGAAATTATGAGCAGACAAATATTAGACCAGTGTGGTGTACTGATTAGAGGGGTCAGCGTGTTGGACTAGGGTTCAAATCCCAATTCAGCCATGGAGCTCCCTGGGTGACCTTGGGCCAGTCACTGTCCCTCAGCCAAGCCTACTTCACAGGGTATTTGTGAGGATTAAACGTCGATGAGAGAAACATGTACATCACTTTGAACAACTTAACAAGGAAAAGGTGGTCTATAAAGAAATAAATTTCAGAAATGTAAAGGTAAGAAGCCCAAGTCCAAAATAAGCCATTGCCCGCCAGTTAGAATTCCTGCTCCACGATTGCAGTCATGGGATTGTTGTCTATCACATGATGGTGTATGTTTTGACTCCACAGAGTGGGAAGTGACGGCGACAGGATGTTTGTGTTACTGTGTTCCGTGAAGTGGGACTATTGTCCTTTGTTCTTTTTCTCTTTGCTGTCTGATGCTAGAGAGAGGGAGCCATGTTGCAGTGCTCCGTGTGTGTTTATATGTAAATAAAGTAGATTAGCCAAAATGCTGAGGTCTGTCACGCAAGTTGCGCAAACTCTGCGGATCCCCAAGTGTGCCGGTGTCGGTTGGCATCAGTCGCCGTGATGTTCGGGCAGAAGAAAGCTTTTGAAGCTCCCGAACGATGCACCGGGAGGGAGGGAAAATGCCAGTCGGGCATGTGTTCCTGCCAGGGTCCTACTAGAGTGTAGGCTGATCTCCGGACAGTGAACACAGCACTGCCCCCCCCCCAAAAAAAGAGAATGCTTCCATGCAAAGCACTGACTTGGCCACACCAAGAGTTCTTTTAGATCACATCGTCTCAGAATCTTGGAACCGATTATATGAAGAAAACATTGTACTAACATGAACCTTGGGACTTGCTCGGGTCACCGAAAGCCAACTCAAAACAGAGATGTTGTACTGCACTGCGTGGGCAGGGCTCTTAAGTCTGCAGGGAAGACCAGCAGAAGAGCAAAATAATCAATACATGCCTCACTTGGATCAGAGCCTTGAGAAATTCTCTATAAATTCTCACAGAATCAGACATTCTAAACCCAAGTGGTATCTAAGAGCCTGGTCTTATATCCTTGATGAACGGCCGAGACCCTACCTGCCCTCAGACTGTCTCGCCGGAGTGGCGCATGCATCAGCTGAATGCGCGCGCAGTCCATATGGGCACAGCTCGCGCGGTGTCCGTGAGGGCTGCCGCTCTCGTGCACCATCCATACAGGCTTCCATACAGGCTGCCTCTTGCACAGCGACTGTATGGGCTGGTGCGCATGCTCACTCTGTATGGGATGCCACACATGCGTAGTCTGTAAGGGATGCCACTGGTGCAGCAACCTGCACAGTCGTCCTGCAAGTGAAAGCCCGTATGGACTCCGTACAAGTGGCAGCCTATACAGCTGCCACATGCAAGCAGCAGCCCTTACAGAGTGCGCATGTGCGGCATCCTGTACAGACTGTGCATGTGCAGCATCCCATACGGTTGCTGCTCATTATTATTATATTAGTGGAACTGACTGGGCTTTGCCCTAGCGTGGTTATAAAATTATAAGCTGGAAAGCCCCTCTGTAACAAACTAGCCATCAGAACAGATGATGAGGTTATTATTGCTGAAGAGCAAGCAGGATTTAGGCAGGGCAGATCCACCCTAGATCATTGCTTTGTCCTAGCACATCTCAGAGACAAGTATGCTAAGAAACCACATGGTGTGCTTTACGCAGCCTTCATCAATTCATAAGCTGTATCATGCCCCTAAATTGGCCACAAAACCCATCTTAATTTGATTATATGCAGATGATGCGGATCTTCTATCCCAAACAAAAGTAAGCCTAAAAAGACCTATGAGAACATTTTCAGGATACTGCCAGAGAGAATAGCTGACCGTGAATTACAAGAAAACCAAAGCCATGGTTTCCTCCAGAAACTATAGATGGTGCATGGACAACCAGCTAACTGAACAGGTCAAAGCTTTCAAATATCTTGGCCTTATTTCCCAGTCTACAGGGTCATGGGGAGCACACCAGAAATTTGCAAAAGAAAAAGCGTCTGAAAGCACCAAAATTCCGACATGCTTCTTCATGTTCCAAGCTAAACCCTTAGCACAGTTATTGTATGGGGCTCAGATTTGGACAGGCACTTCCCTTGGATCTACGGAAGCTGTCCAATCAAAGTCCTTAAGGCAAATTTTCTCTGTACCACCCTGTGTCCCAAACACCTCATTGCAGCTAGAGGCTAATCTTCCCTCGGTAGAATTATGGATCTGGCGTAGGACACTTAACTATTGGCTTCGCCTAAACTCAAATCCCCCTGGTCTAATATCCCTAGTGCTGTAAGATTGTTACAAGAGCCCCTGGACTAAAATTGTCTAACAAAAACTTCACTCTTGTGGGTTATCACCACCACAATTACTCACTTTGGGTTTTAGTAAAGCAAACAGTCTAACTTGTCAGTGCCTAAATGATACTGAGCATCAAAACAACTTGGCCACAATAAGGAAATTTTGCCCATAGTATGACTATTTTCCACCTTCGACTCTCTGGCACCCTATCTGCATAACCTAGCAATTCTAAAATATAGACGCGCTTTTACTCTCGCAAGATTGAATGTCTTGCCCTTGGCTGTACTGGAGGGACGATTCCAACAGATTCCACACGAAAAACGCTTATTTGGAGATGGCAGTACTGTGGAGATGGCAGTACTGAATCGGTGGTGCATGCCCTTCTGGCTTGCACTCTTTATAAAGACTTGAGGAATGAGGTTATCACTCTTCTTTTATTGTCCATTCCAGGTCACCCAGCCATGGCCACACTGCCCTTTCTCTTGGCAGATCAAGATGAGCAGGTGACAGCAAAGGTGACAAGGCTTTTAGCTGGGGCAATCAGAATAAGATCCACTATTTGACTATTGATTCAAAACCCGAAAATGTATTTTATATAATTGACTTTTTATTTCTATTCTTTGTATATCGTATTGTTGTTTTATTGCTATGGCTGATGCAAACAGAGATTCATTCATTCAATATAAGCTGGGGTTTTCTTGGCATGTGGTGAGCTTTCTAAAACGATCATTTATGATAATGTCAGATCAGTGGCGGCAAAACGGGGGGAAATATGAGCGGCTACATCTGTTCTCACAGGGAATGCCTGTCTGCAGATTAACATGTAAGAAACGATTGAAAACCAGGTGACAACAGCTGAGCTGAAGCAGGTTCCCCACACAAGGATTCCCGAGAACAGCACAGGGAAAGAACCCCCCCTGAAGTCTCAGGCCTTAAAGCAAAGAAAGCAAAGAAGGTCAAGAGCCATTGGAAAAGCTTTCAGTAGCTGCCTAAGAATTAGAAGTGCCCATCAACTGAATATCAGTACAGAAAAATTTATGTGGCCAAAGAAGGTAACTGCCTTTCACAGTTTAATGGCTGCCAATTTGTTACTAGGCCAAGTCCAAGGTTTTACTATGGCTATATAAAGCCCATGGTGCTCGGAACCAGTTTTCCTTCAGAAATCACCTTGCCCCATATTTACTTATTTGACTGTTTCAACCTGCAGAACTTGCCCTCTTCTAAGTGCCACTTAATCTTCATTCATTTGCAAGGAGCCAATGTTTTGGCATGGGGGCGCCTGTGACTTAGAACTCTCTGCCAATAGACATGAGGCAGACACTTTGGCTGTAACATTTCAGAAACCTGCTGGACACCTTTTTTTTTTAATCTCAGGCAGGAAGGTAAACGGTGTTTCCGTGCACTCTGGCTTCCATCACAGTGTCCCGTTGCGCCAGAGTGGTTTAGTCCTGCTGGCCACATGACCTGGAAAGCTGTCTGTGGACAAACGCCGGTTCCCTTGGCCTGACAAGCGAGGTGAGCACTGAACCCCATAGTCGCCTTTGACTGGACTTAAGCGTCCAGAGGTCCTTTATCTTTTACCTTTTTTACCCAGGCATACAAATTAGTTACCTATACTCGTTGTTAAACATTTCATTGATTCTTATCAGTGTTTTGATAATTATTTTATGCATATTTAATTGTTCTGTGAATTACAGCTGGCTGCATCTACCATTTTATGATGTGTGAAACTTAGAGAGCTTTGTGATCCAGTGGTTTTTAATACTTTATAAATTACTTCACTAGCATTGGCCCAAATTATTAAGATTATAGCAAGTTATAACCCTGATCCAAGGCTGGGAAAAGGACACTTGGCTGCTCAGCCCTCAAGCTGCTTCCTGCTAGAAGTCAGTAACAGAAATGGGGAAGTTTTTTCTAGTTTCTTATATGACAAATGCACCACCCTGTGCTGACTTTGAAGTGCTCCATTTCCCCATGTACCCTTGATTCCAATTTTGAAAGTTTTACTTTACTTTAGCAAAGTAATTGTGTAGCCTCAAGAATAAGGCTTCTCCTTACCTTAATCATCTGAGAGAGGTCACCTGCATCTGCCAGTTCCAATACAATGTTAAGTTCATTGTCCTCAATAAATGAATCCAAATACTTGATTATGTTGGGGTGGTTCAATTGCTGCAAATAGACAGAGTAGAAGGACAATCACTGTATGAATGTACAGAACACCAGTGTGTAATAATGGCTCACAGGTGTGAATGAAGCAGGGAAGGCAAGAGTCTGATGGTGGACTTCTCAGTGTCACCAACCCCTTCAAAGTTAGGGGGAAATCCATGAGGGATTTTAAAACCATCTTATCAGAAAGTCAATTTATGCTGCATGAGAAAAATACAATAAACTATGAGAGAACAAAACCCCATGGTGGCTATCACCATTAGAAGTGTTGTCAGTAAAAATAACTAATATGGAAAAGGTATGGGCAACATATAGAAAATTGTTAATTGAGGAGGAAGAAAATCAATTGAATGTAAAAAAAAAAATTGAAGATATAAGACACTTGTTAACTGATTGGCCCCAATATCATCAATTAAATGACATTTGGGCTGGATAAAGGAGCTGGTTTTGGTAAAGAATTTTCAAGATTGCAGAGAGAACTGTTGGAAAATAATGAAAAATTCCTGTCAAGAATGTATAAATTGGGGCTGGAGTAGAAAACAAAAGATGAGGAAGTAAAATCTGTAATGATTCATTGAGCAAAAGATGTGGGACATAACATACAAATTACCTCAGTAGAGAATGGTACAACTTTATTGAATACATTAAAGAACACTGTAAGAGTTTAAAAACATTAGCAGGACTCACATAATGCTTGTAATTTAAATTAACAAAGGATAAAAATGGAGTATAACAAAGTTAGATAAAGTAATTAGAGGCAGTTAAAAGGGGAAGAATTCTGGAAGCCAGGGGAGGGGTGGGAGGAAGTCCTGGGGTTCAGGGAACCCCATAAAGGTATTGACATGAATATGGTTTTGTGAAAATAAGTGTATAGGTCTGTGTGTATATGTATGTGTGTGTTTAAAAAAGTATGTTTTCTTTTTCAAAATATGAAAAAATAATTAAATAATAATAACAACAACAACAACAATTGCACCTTGATACGGTTTTTGTTGTCTTGAGTGTATGTTGTCTTGAGTGTCATTCACTACAAAAAGCTAGTAGTCATTATTTAAAAAAATAAGTGTAGCATCACACACATACTAAAAATGAGGAACAATCATCTCCAGAATATGATCAATTTGGAATAAAATGAACACCAAAAAACATTTCTCACCTACATCTTGTAGGCTTAATGTGGACATGACAAACAAGGAGATTTTGTGGGTGTATGAGGACCTCACAATGCTTATTTCATGTGCCCCAGTCAAACAGCAACCACAGAGGAATTGGAGAGTCAGTTGCATAAACAATTGGAAATGATTATGTTGATTGGGATATTATTTGCCTTTTCTAAAATAGATAAATAAATCTGTTAATATTTATATACTGTTGACTGATATTACATTAACGTTGCTGTTAATATTTTTTAATGGAAATTGGTTCTAGCTTTGAATTTCTATTTGTTGTTATTTTTGCTGTTAACTTTTATGAACCTGCTTGTTGTAAAGCAGCATCACAATGTTAAATCAAACCAAAAAGGCAAGTTCTGACCTTTTGAATACTGCCCAGAAAATGAAGGACTAAAATAAATCCTCACTGAGCAGCTATGAAACTACAATTTTACCAAGAACACTTTAAGTGCTGTCTTATGCACCCAAGTGCCCTCCTTTCCAGTCACAATTCTGGCCAGCTCCTTATTATGTCTCCCGCTATTGTGTGCTTCATTAAATGCAGCTTTCCCATCCAGGCATTCAGGACCAAACTCTGCCTCCAGAGCTCCCCGCTCAGACTCATGTTCTTTCCAAGTACCACATTTATCTGGAATTCCTGCACCCACAAGAAACAATGCCAGCGAGTGCATTTGTATACTAATAGGGTTGTTTGAAATTTCTGCCTTTTGACATGGGGGGGGAAACCTGCAGAACCTTCACTCCAGCTTCATCCTCTAATGCACATAAACACTCTGGCTCAGACGACTGCTATCCTCTCATTTTGTAAATGCTGCTGAAAAGTTTGATGGAAGCAAATGCCTGATGTATATGCAGAGCAACGCTGTCAGCGACAGGCATGCAAAAATGCAAGTGGCCACTAACGGGACAGAGTGATGCTGGCAGGCCAGCTGATGTTTAGAGCCACATTACTAGCTGCTTTTACTCTCCTGGCTGTTTAGAAAGTGCTCCACATTCACCCACCCCACCCCCACAGCCACAACTTTTTATAGGACTAATTCCCAATGACAAAGGTTTCCTTGATTAACGTAGTAAGCATAGAAGTTTAATGCAAAACTTTAAACTGGTTATTTTTTTCACGGAATCATAGAATATTGTAAAGTTGGAAGGGAGGGACCACAAGGGTCATCTAGTCCAACCCCCTGCAATGCAGGAATACTTTGCCCAGGGTGAGGCTTGAACCCACAACCCTGAGGTTAAGAATCTCATGCTCTACTGACTGAGCTATCTGAATTTCTTCTCCCCTGTCTCCAAATAAGAAACAATATGTTGTAACACAATAATTAACGCAGCCCTTGCTTCTTCTTTTATGTAAATGACAATCTTGTTCTAAGTACAGTGGTGCCCCGCAAGACGAACGCCTCACAAGACGAAAAACTCGCTAGACGAAAGGGTTTTCCGTTTTTGGAGGCGCTTCGCTAAACGAATTTCTCTATGGGGTTGCTTCGCAAGACGAAAAAATCTTGCGAGTTCCCGCGTTTTTTTCTCGCTTTTTTCTGCCCTTTCCCTAAGCGCTAAGCCGCTTATCAGCTGTTCCGCTGATAAGCCGCTTCTCAGCTGATCGCTAAAAGCCGCTAGACCGCCAATAGCGCTAATCCGCTAAGCTGTCAATGGGCTTGCTTCGCAAGACGAAAAAACTGCTAGACGAAGAGAATCATGGAACGGATTAATTTCGTCTTGCGAGGCACCACTGTACAATGCATAGAAAATGTAAATATAGGTTTGGTGCGTGAAGAGGTGGAATCGAGGGACACAGAATGAAGAGCCTTGCAGGGATAACTCCCAGAAGGAGAGGTGGCAACAAGGCAAGCTTACAGACCACAACAGATTAATGTATACCTCTCTGAACCACCCAGACACCCAAATACCCCAGACATGAACCACAGGCTTACTACTTCACTGAGATGAGGTCTTCACCTTTTCTCACTAATATGTTTAGATTATATCAGAATGGCTCTATCTATTGTAATGACTGAACACTTAAAGATGGTATATTTCCTTCTAAACAACTGAAAAATATGTTTCTTCATTTGTGACAAAAGCTGCAACTTTATATATTACCATAAGTAACATTCATAAAGGGACGTGGGTGGCACTGTGGGTAAAACCTCAGCGCCTAGGACTTGCCAATCATCAGGTCGGCGGTTCGAATCCCCGTGGTGGGGTGTGCTCCCATTGCTCGGTCCCAGCGCCTGCCAACCTAGCAGTTCAAAAGCACCCCCGGGTGCAAGTAGATAAATAGGGACCACTTACTAGCGGGAAGGTAAACAACGTTTCCGTGTGCTGTGCTGGCTCGCCAGATGCAGCTTCGTCACGCTGGCCACGTGACCCGGAAGTGTCTTCGGACAGCACTGGCCCCCAGCCTCTTAAGCGAGATGGGCGCACAACCCCAGAGTCAGACACGACTGGCCCGTACGGGCAGGGGCACCTTTACCTTTACCTTTACCTAACATTCATAAATATGATTGCTCTTCTTGTAAGCCTAACTATCTCTATCTGATGGGGCCTGTATTCAAAGAGAGAGGCATTTCCTGAAACAACAGCAAATAAAGCAAACCAAATAATACCCAACTTGTTTAATTGTACAGATGAAAAACTAAAGTTTCAAAGTACACTTCAGAGCTGTGTGTGTGTGTGTGTTCTGTGTCTCACGGCAGAGTCTAGTTGGGAGTTAATGGTAGAACGTTACTCGTTTCCATAGAGCAACGCTGCAATACATCCCAAAGACTGCAGAACATAAGCTAACTTGTTTTCTCTTGGATAAACTGTACAAGTACGAAATTTTTGCATAAGTATACATTATCCCTACCTCTGCTTTTGTACAGCATAGCAAAACAGCCTTCAGTCTGCATATATTTGTAAGAGCAATTGTCCAGGGAGCCATCAATTAACAAGAAATGAGTTGCAGATATTTATTTGACATGTTATTAGCTGTGCAGGACCGATCAAAGCGCATTCCAATTGCTGATACTGACAGACAGACTGAAGTAGTCCCCTTGCCTCTAAACAAATCCTTGAACAACTCTGCCCTCCTAGACTCTGGGAAAAATCTGCCACCTGAACCAAATTATCAAAAAACGCTGACCTGCATCATGTCATTAAAAACTGCATCTCAAGTTGACATTTAGATCTTTGCTGTGGTATGTTCATCTCTTCAGAGCTGAATTATATACATCTTGGGCAAAATCTGTCAGATTTGGTTGGAACTTTCAGTCAAAAACTTGGATACATTTGAAAGGAATGCCCGATAGGCAACAACTACTAATAGATCCCTCATGCCTTTGCAACGCAATATTATTTATCAAACTGACTACCATGCTTTGAACAGCATGCATGCAAGTGTTTGACCAGCAGTGACTGCTGTCTGTAATTTTTCACAATGCTTTCCAACAAAGTGTATTACGCAGTAAAACGGGTTTGTAGACAGCTGCAAATCCACCAGTGTCCTGCAAGGCAAGTACCACAAACCAAGTCCTTGTCAGGGATTCTAGAGAAGAAAAATGATCAAATTTGGTACCAGGAGTCTTGGGTATTGAAGAAAAGGATGCTGCAGATCAAGTGGGTGTCTTGCTAGAACAGCAACTTCCATCCACCAGAAATGCCTTCCTCAGGCCAAGCTGACCTCTCAATTCCAAGCTCAAGAAATGATGAGCCAGGATTGGAGAGCAATGACAAGTCATCCCATTGGTCCTACACAACAGGAACTAGCTGCTTGTGCCATGCAGCTCCACAGCACACTGTTTCTACAGATGCCAGTGCTCAGAGATTGCCGGCCTCCTTCTCACAACCTGAATCCCTCTGACTCCCATGTGCCTCCAACTATGCTGGGTCTATTCCATTCCATTCACTACTGGTCCTGAATGGGGTAACTGTGCCCCTGGAGGACCAGGTGCGCAGCCTAGGAGTCATTCTGGACTCACAGCTGTCCATGGATTTGCAGGTCAATTCTGTGTCCAGCTCCATCTGATACGCAGGCTGAGACCCTACCTGCCTGCCCACTGTCTCGCCAAAGCGGTGCATGCTCTCGTTATCTCCCACTTGGACTACTGCCGCTTGGACTACTGTGCTCTACATGGGGCTATCTTTGAAGGTGACCTGGAAACTACAATTAATCCAGAATGCGGCAGCTAGACTGGTGACTGGGAGCGGCTGCCGAGAGTACATAACACCGGTCTTGAAAGACCTACATTGGCTCCCAGGATGTTTCCAAGCATAATTCAAAGTGTTGGTGCTGACTTTTAAAGCCCTAAATGGCCTCGGCCCAGTTTACCTGAAAGAGCGTCTCCACCCCCATTGTACAGCCTGGACACTCAGTTCCAGCTCCGAGGGCCTTCTGGCAGTTCCCTCCCTGCGAGAAGCCAAGTTACAGGGAACCAGGCAGAGGGCCTTCTCGGTAGTGGCACCCGCCCTGTAGAATGCCCTCCCACCGGATGTCAAAGAGAAGAACAACTACCAGACTTTTAGAAGACATCTGAAGGCAGCCCTGTTTAGGGAAGCTTTTAATGCTTGATGCACTATTTTATTTTAATATTTTGTTGGAAGCTGCCCAGAGTGGCTGGGGAAACCCAGCCAGGTGGGCAGGGTATAAATAATAAATAATTATTATTATTATTATTATTATTATTATTATTATTATTATTATTATTGCTACTACTACTACTACTACTACTGTCATGGACAAATTTATCTGCATGCTGCTCTGGTAAACTCCACTAGCACTACCTATATCTTTGTGTAAGCACTCTCTCAGTTCAGTTTAGACTCCTTCTTTGCGAAACCTGGCAGCATCCCAGCAACCTAACCCATCACCTGTCCACAAGCTTTCCTAATGCCCGAGTGAAAAATAATAGGAAGCTGTAGACATTAAACTGCTTTGGAAATATATGCAGAAAAAGTAGGGTGTAAATTATTTAACTCAAAATAAGACACACATTGCGCTTGTTCTTTTCATAGTTCAAAAATCATCATTCTTCAATGCCTTGAAGTGTCAGGTTCCAGCCTAACTCCCACTCTGTGCAGGGGAACCTTGGCCAAACAAGGACAATGTCAGGGAGCGCAGGTGAAGCCAGAGAAGGAAGGAAAATGCCTTCAGAAAATACAGAGGGAACCAGAGAAGAAAGTGCTAATTATCCCAGTGTATCATCTTTCCTCATTTTTGTCTTCACAGCCCAGCTAATATAGCATTCACCACTTAACATCTGGCTCCCTGGTAAGCTTGGCACAGGGAGATCTGCAGTTGCCTCTGGACATCTTATACAGTAGGGATGATAATTGACCATCTCAATTCCCCTGTCATTCTGAGGGTTTTGATTTCACTTCTCCTTGATTCTAACATATGTGGACATAATGTTCTGAATGTATCTAGTACCATATGGGAGATTCTTCCCCTCCACCTTCACTCAAGCCTTATTTTGTATAGAGCGCTACAACACCCAAAGGCATTACTGATTATCTTCACTTTGTTTGGTTTGGCATTCTTTGCTCTTTCCTCACTATACATTTACCAGCTCACACAGAACAGCTCTGATGTAATCTCATCTTATGGCTAATCTAGCAATGAAGCTGCATGGAGTCCAAATACTGGTTTAGAGCCAGAATAGAGTCTCATGCCTTCTTCCAAGGAAAGAAAAGTATGGAAGAAGCACATCTCAACTCTACACTGACACAGAAAG
Source organism: Podarcis gaigeae (assembly GCF_964106915.1). Taxonomy (NCBI): domain Eukaryota; kingdom Metazoa; phylum Chordata; class Lepidosauria; order Squamata; family Lacertidae; genus Podarcis; species Podarcis gaigeae. Next base: position 1,249,629 of record NC_139691.1, read on the forward strand.
GGGATCATTTCAGTACAAAAGAAAAAGATTATGCTCCCTCCATGAAAAGCATACAAATCTTAAAGATAACTCTCTATTGCCATTCTGCAACACACACACACACACACCATCCAAAAAAGGAGGAGTTAAGTACAATAGTGGGAGATCATAGATTGCTTCAAGGGCCTCTAACCACACACCACTTTTCTCACGTTACACCAGAAAACAATAATCTTTTCCATTCCCAGATAATCATCAAAGGTCTGGAGAAATTCTTACCTTCAAAAGGTCTATTTCTTTAATGCAATCTTGTCTAGCCTTGGCATCCATCATTTCAAATATCTTCAAAAGGAAAGAGAGTTACATGTTGAAAGTCAAGCAAAAAATATGGATGTTCCCACATGTTTAAGATTCTAGATCATCCCTAAATTATCTTATCTCCTGGGCAACCATGACCTTTCTAAAGCTCCCTAGTTTCTTGGGGTTCTTAAGAATGAAAAAGACCTGCAAACAAAGCAGAAACTGTAGCACCAGCATTTAGCACATAAATACAACTGGATAAAGTATTATTAAGTTTGTTGTTTTCTCATCAATTTGTTGACCTTAATAAACACAAACAAGCAAACAAACCACACAAACCAAAGTAATTACATTATACTGTATAAATAAATGTGTATCTTAAGAATACGCTGAAAAGTGCCAAGGAAATGAGTACAAATAATGATCTAAGACTTTTTGGGTTACACAATTAGACTCTCCTTTTCTATTGATAAAATAAATTGCCTTCTTTTGCATATTCCTCTGCACTAATTAAAAGTAAAGAGGCTTAGATATTCATCCTAATAATCAGAGGGCTATTCACTATTTTATATGAGAGTAGCTTGGGTATACTAAAGAGATACCCAAAATAGGCCCATGTAAAATCAAAATCCAGCCTACAGCATATGGTAGAAGGGAGCCAAAAATATTAAAGATTGTAACATTTTATACAACAAAGAAGGTAGGCTTCTGGTTCATGGCCAACTCCACAAATGGATATCTATAAGTAGCTGCTGTCTGATCCATCCATGGGTAAAAACAGTTCCAAGAAGCAAAGAGGTACACGACTTGCCCATTTGTGCCACCAAGAGGCACATTCATCCAATCTTACTTGGGTATTCCAATGCTCACCTGTACTTTCTTTAATGCCACTGGTTTTCTGTCCAGAAGGCAAGTAGCCTTGTAGACTTCACTGAATTGTCCTCGTCCAATTTTCTTCTCTATCTGAAAGTCTGCTAAGGTGCAGCGATAAGGGTATGAAGTCAGATGCCTCTGTTTGAGGAGAAAAAGAGGATAGTGGGTTAAATGAAAACATATATTCCTACTACCATAATGCTATACTAAATCAGAAGGCAACTGAAGCAGAGCTCTTCCACTAGATCAAACCTCTCCCAGCAAAAGTATTTCAGAGCCACCTATATCAGGCTGACCTGTGAAAGGAAGATAGATGCCTATAAAGGTGAGCTATAGTGCTATATGCTTGTAAGAGTGGTTTGTGGCATTACTTCTGGGTGGGACCATAGACAAATGGTAAAGCATTCTGCAAACAGGGTTTCAGGTCAACTCTATGGTACCACTATGTAAAAGGGATCACTGGAAGGAGACTCTGGAAAGACTTGTGTATGAGACCAGGGAGAGCTGCAAGCTAGAGTGCTGGGTTAGATCAAAGATAGCTCCCTCCAGAAGTTGCTGGATTACAACTCCCTAACCACTGGCCATGCTCACTGGGACTGATAGGAGTGGGAGTCCAATATCTGGAGGGAACCACTTTGGCTACCCCAGAGCTAGGTGGATCAACCTACCAACCAAGACAGTTTCAAACGCTGCCTCCACAGAATCTTTCAGTGGCTATTTATTTATTTGTTTATTTATTTAGCTGTAAGTCAGGAAATGTTGTTGTTAACCTTGCTTTTCAGTTCCAAAAATGGCTCCTAGAGCAATTTACAAAGGACTTTTTAAAAAAAGGTAAAACAATAAAAACAAGCAAAATGGTAAATAAGAATGAAAACAGCAAAGCAAAAACATATGAAAAACATATGAAAAACAGAGATTAAGAACAGTCAGAAGCTGTAAGAAACAGAGTGACTGAACTCTGTACTGCTGTACAAAACTTATGATTTACTAAGGTCTACTTTAAACCACCCCCTGAAAAAACAACTGCCCCACATCCTCTCAAATGTATTCAGATCCTTCACTATTCAATATCCTGAGGGATTTTGGAGTTGAGAGCTTTTAACTGTAAATGGCACCAACTTTGTCATGGTGTTTCCTGCTATGAAAAGGGTTTCCCCAAAGCAAACGGTACAATGGCTTGGTAACATTTTTACAGTATAGTAGGAGATACAAGATCCACATTCCACTTCACAAGATGCACCACTTTTAGCAGAATTTACTGAACCAATCAGTATTCAATACTGTTTTGGAAAGCCCTTGCCTCAACTGTTGTGCGGGCTTCAGGAAGGATGCCTGAGATTCCAGCACAACAATAGGAACTACTGCAGAGATGGAAAGGTCCTGCAAAGCTCAATGATTCTGAACTGTGCTTTCAAAGCTGGGTGCAGGCTTAGAAGCTGGAAGGGTAGCAGGGATAACTACATCCCGTGTAGCTAAGCCAGAATCTGGTATGTCAGATGAAGCTCAAAACATCACAGCTTTTTTTGACAACAGACATGAGGAGCAGTAACTTCTACACAGAACTTTACTGGCTTGAACTTTATATGCACTATGCAATTCTATCATCATACAACCCCACCACCCACTCCAATATATAGTCCAGTAAACAGAGGAGGCAACAAGGTATCATAATTATGCATAAAAGGCTTGAAATACGCAATAAGTAATGATAACATTCTCATGCACATCAGTACATTAAAGGAATGCCAAGAGCAGTTCTCTGCTGCCTTCTGCACCTGAAAAAAACAAAACACGGGAGCAGAGCAGCATAGTTTCCTGCAGACAAGTTCTCACTCCTTGCAATATGGCTCAGCCACAGAAGTCGGCTCACCAAGCCCCATTAATGCTGGGAAACGACCGGACACCTCAGCTGATAGACTCTGGCATCCGCCAAGGCTACAGCTGCACATTTACATATGCAATGACCTAGATTTGCATTTGCTATCACAACCTATCAGACCTAATTAAAGCAATGGAGCCAAAGAGAGGATGTAAAATTATAGCATGAACAAAAGGAGCATATCCAGGTCAGACCAAAACATGCCAAAACTTCCGTATTTATTAGAGCAGGCCATTTTCCCGCCATGTTTAGACAGTTATTAGTAAAATATTGTGTCCACAGCAGACACGCTTGCAGTCTAAATGGGGGGTGGGAGTGGTAAAAAGAAAGAGAAATGCTAGGCCACAAAATCAACCCACTGCTTGTCATCCAAACCATCTACAGTCATGGGCTGCTCTTCTAAATTTTCTCCTGCGGCCAAAAAAAGGATACCTAACAGCAGACAGAAGGCACCGTGTAGGGATGAGAGGCAGTAACTTGTTTTGGCTGAGCACACCTCAGCCGACATAAAGAGCTGTAACTCCACTCTCCACTGAAAGCCACCAGTGGGCCAAAGAAGAAGACAGACCTCTCCTCTCTGTCTCTGAAGCTATCAGAGGTGGTGGGAGAGAAAAGAAGGGGGCTTGGAGGAAGCTCACCCTTTGGCACAATGGTCTCTGAGCCCAAGTCTTTCTGCCCTCCTGCCATCAACCCATGTAGGAGTTAAGGGCAGCTGCCCCCCTATATCAAGTAAAACATCGAGACACTTAACTAACTGACCAATCACATTGGTTCTGCCCCCCTAACAAAATTCCTGTCCCATCAACAAAGTCCTGCCCCCCCAACAAAAATCCTGGCTACCCCCATGGTGAAGGGATTCCCCCCAAAAAAATGCTTTCCCCCCTTTCTTCTATGAAGTTGAACCTCCTTGAATATTTCACAAGGTCCCAATGCATCATTTATTTAGTTCCAAATTCACCATAAATTTGATCCAATATCAGTTACTCTAAAGTCTGATAAAAATAAAAGGGTGTTCACCAATATGAGGATGATACCCAGCTCTACCCCTCATTTACACTGGAACCAGTGAAGGTGGTGAGGGTCCTCTGTGAGTGTCTGGATGCAGCTGGAAGATGCATGGAGGTTAACAAATTGAGGTTGAATCCCGACAAGACAGAAATACTGTTTCTGAGGGACGGGGGTGGGGGACTCCTGGTCCTGAACGGGGTAACTGTGCCCCTGAAGGACCAGATGTGCAGCCTGGGAGTCATCCATGAAGGCACAGGTCATTTCTGTGTCCAGGGCAGCTGTCTACCAGCTCCATCTGCTACGTGGCTGAGACCCTTCCTGACCGCAGACTGTCTTGCTGAAGTGGTGCATGCTCTGGTTATCTCTCACTTAGACTACTGCCATGCGCTCTACATGGAGCTACCTTTGAAGGTGATCCGGAAACTACAACTAATCCAGGATGCGGCAGCCAGACTGGTGACTGGGAGTGGCCGCTGAAACTATGTAACACCAGTCCTAAAGGATCTACGTTGGCTCCCAGGACATTTCTGAGCATAATTCAAAGTGTTGATGTGGACCTTTAAAGCCCTAAACCAGGGGTTGGCAACGTTTTTTGAGGCTGGTCTGGTCCACTCCCCAGCAGACCTCTCAGTGGGCCAGAGCGTGCGTGCCTGTGCGTGAGCTCAAGCTATTTCCAGCACACTTCCGGGACAATGGAGCGCACGTGCGCATGCTATTACCAGTGCTCTTCCAACCCAGAAGTTGGTCCCCGCGGCGAGAAAAAAAAAATAGTGCTGAAAAAAACACACAGAATCTCCACGCTGATCCACGGAACAGCCGTGGGCCGGTTCCAGGAAGCTCATGGGCTGGAACCGACCCATGGGCCTTAGGTTGCCAACCTCTGCCCTAAACAGCCTCGGCTCAGTATACCTGAAGGAATGTCTCCACCTGTTGTCCAGTCCAGACATGGAGGCCCAGATCCAAGAGCCTTCTGGTAGTTCCCTCACTGCGAGAAGTGAGTTACAGGGAACCAGGCAGTTGGCCTTCTTGGCAGCAGTGGCACTCTCCCTGTGGAACACTCTCCCATCAGATGCCCAGGAAATAAAGAACCATACAACTAATAGGAGACATCTGAAGGCAGCCCTGTTTCGGGAAGTTTTTAGTGTTTGATGTTTTATTGTGTTTTTAGTATCCTGTTGGGAGCCGCCCAGAGTGGCTGGGGCAACCAGTCAGATGGGCAGCTTAATAATACGGAAACTGTATGTTGGTACACAATTGAAAGTTGGCAGAAATACTTCATTGTGTCACTGTGGTATATGTTTATGTGCCAGTACTGGGAAGGCGGAAATACCTATTTTTAAAACTAAGGCAAGAGGCTGAATGTCTGCCTGAGCAGAACACACCACAGTACAGAGCCAATTAAAGGCATCTGTAAGGTGCACCTGACCTGCCTTGTCAGCCTCATAACATGCTTCCAGCCTACACCATCTGCACTGACGCCACATGGGAATTGGTGAAGCCATGATGTAGCATGGTGTTACCACACTGAATATTGCAATGCATTTCATCTTGGAGAAAAGTGTATGGGCAGAAAGCATTTATTGGGCACCATGAGTGTTGGCTACTCAACAACTTTGCTCACAACATGAGGTCTGCAGCTAAAAAAATAAAAAATGCAATTGCACAAAATAAAGCCACAGCTGCTATCCATGAATGCAACAATATTTCTCAACTGATTGGGAAGCATGAATAGAGCAAGTATCATACCATTAAACCTCCTCAGGGACAGTCCAGTTGCTCCACAAGAGAGAGCACACAAATAGATATGAGAACAAGCAGATATAAACACACATTAAGACTGCAAATTCTGGCAGAATACATGCCTTGCCTGCAAAGGTTTCTAGATTTAATCCATGGCATCTCCAGCTAAAAAAAAAATCTGCAAAGAAGACTGAAAACACTCTTCTCAAAATCAAATTCATTGGATTCAAATGATAGATTGGGAAAGACTATGGAAGAATGACATGAAATTTACGGCCTGTGTTTTACTTAAAGAGAATTATATGAACATATTATACAGATGGTACCTAATTCTGGTTAAATTAGCAAAAATGTATAAAACAAAAGATAATAAGTGTTGGATATGTAAAGCAGCGGAGGGCACTTTTTACCACATGTGGTGGCAATGTAAGGTTATTTTTAAAAAGGGAAATGATATATAATGAATTGAAAAAAATGTTCAAAATAATATTCGTTAAAAAACCAGAAGCATTTTTATTAGGTATCACAGGATTGGACATACCGAAAAAATACAAGACTTTGTTTATCTATGCAACAACAGCCGCTTGGATATTATTAGCCCAACGCTGGAAAGAAGAGGAAGTCCCCACTAAAGAAGACTGGCAAACTAAGTTAATGGAATATGCAGAAATGGCTAAATTAACCGGGAGACTTAGAAACCAAGAAGACAATAAATTTAAAAAGGAATGGGGAATGTTTATTGCATATATACAAAAGCAATGCATACAAGTTAATACATTAGCAGGATTTTTTCAAAAAATGCTTGTAATATTATAGATAAGGTATAAAATTGGAAAGCAAAATGAGGTAAAGAATTTATGGACATGCATGAACAACATAGAACAAGGGAACCGAGGCGAGGGTGAAGTCAGGGGATTCAGCGCGCCCAAAGCTTCTGGGTGCCGGCAAGCTCTCTGCTAGTCGTGGGAGAGCTGCGTCTCCCACGGCTAGCGGATAGCTTCCTGAAGCCTGGAGAGCGAGAGGGGTCGGTGCGCACCGACCCCCCCCCCCCGCTCTCCAAGCTTCAGCGAAAGCCTGCATTCGCCCCTTAGGATGCGCACACATTTTCCCTTCATTTTTGGAGGGGGAAAAGTGCGCCCTATAGGGCGAAAAATACGGTATATTTTTTCTTTTTTATGTGATGTTTTGTTGTTGTAAAAATTATAAAAAAGGGGGGAAAGAAAACGCTCTTCTCTGCTGAAGACCCTGGAGGGCTGCTGCCAGTCAGAGCAGAGAGATGGGCATATCACCTGTCCTGGAATAAGACAGTTCCACATGTATCAAAACTGAACAACGGAACCAACAATGTCTTAAGTTAACATGAACACTGTGAAACAGAAAACCAAGCTGTGGAGTTCCCTTGATGTTTTATCGTGTTTTTAATATTCTGTTGGGAGCTGCCCAAAGTCGCTGGGGAAACCCAGCCAGGTAGGTGGGGTATAAACTACTACTACTTATTATTATTATTATTACTACTACTACTACTACTACTACTAGGGACACGGGTAGCGCTGTGGGATAAACCACAGAGCCTAGGACTTGCTGATCAGAAGGTCGGCGGTTCAAATCCCCGCAACGGGGTGAGCTCCCGTTGCTCAGTCCCTGCTCCTGCCAACCTAGCCATTCGAAAGCACGTCAAAGTGCAAGTAGATAAATCGGTACCGCTCTGGCAGGAAGGTATACCGCGTTTCTGTGCACTGCTCTGGTTCACCAGAAGCGGCTTAGTCATGCTGGCCACATGACCTGGAAGCTGGACGCCGGCTCCCTTGGCCAGTAAAGCGAGATAAGCGCCGCAACCCCACAGTCAGCCACGAGTGAACCTAATGGTCAGGAGTACCTTTACCTATTATTATTATTATTATTATTATTATTATTATTATTATTATTATTATTATTTCAGGAGCCATTTTTATTTAAGTCTCACTTAAGGCAACACTAACTAAAATTAATTTGTTGCATTAGCTTCAAGCACTAAGAAATGGCTTGATAAAAGTATCAAACCAAATTAGTAGGCAGCAAGAATAATAGAATGCAGATTTTAAACATTTCCCCCATTAGAAATGCCAACGAATTTTGAGTTATTGCCACCTTTAGCTAAGAAAATTCTCTCCATTCCAACCTACACCAATGCAGTGTGGGTCTGACAACAAACTGGCAGCAATTCTAGTTATATATTCACTTACTCTAATTAGAAAACTTCTAAATAGAAAGTTCTATTGTGAGTCATAAGGAAAAGGTTAACTATAACACTAAATATAAATACTGCAGACGAGCAGCAAGGGATGATTCTAAACCACCTCTTCAAGTCTTCCGGGGCGTGTTTGCAGCAAATTGTGGCACGTAACCAATTTATCTGTCAATGTTGCAACTTTATTCCCTTTCCCAAAAGTGGTTCCCCAACTCTGTATATGAAAGCCCACAAAACAACTACTGCTCCCACTTTTGCATAATCATTTAGAACGCAAGAAGTTTATGTGCTCGTGATGTACGTTTGGTGGACAATGTGACAGTTAATGTGAAAGGCATGTTTTGCCTTTCAGAACAAAAACCAGAGTTGCAATGGATCACAAAAGTTACGTCCAGTGGTACCTTGGTTCTCGAACAGCCTAGTTCATGAACAACTTAGAACCTGAACATCGCAAACCCGGAAGTGAGCGTTCCAGTTCTCTCTCTCTCTCTCTCTCTCTCTCTCTATATATATATATATATTTTTTTAAGTTGAATGTGTCCTGAGCTTCCATTTTTAGTGTTGCACTTCCGTTTTGAGAGAGAGAGAGAGAGAGAGAGAGAGAGAGAGAGAGAGAGAGAGAGATCGTGCTGATTGGGGTGGTGGGGAGAAGCATTTTAGGGGTAGTTTTTCAACAGCCTGGAACGGATTAATCCATTTTGCATTACTTTCTATGGGAAAGCGCACCTTGGTTTTGGAATGTTTTGGTTTTGGAACGGACTTCTGGAACAGATTAAGTTTGAGAACCAAGGTACCACTGTATAGTACCTGAATTCTCTAAACCAGCCTTCCCCAACCTCGTACCCTCCAGATAATATTGGACTTCAACTCTCACTACCCTGCACCCCTGGCTCTGCTGGTTGGGGCGAATGGGGGTTGCAATCCAAAAACATCCAGAGGGCACCAGGTTGGAGCAGGTTGCCTTAGGCATTCTCAAAACTCACCCATCTTTTTTGTTGTTGTTATGAATTTTGACTTTAAGAAAGTTATTGTTCTACAGCATATCAGAATGTTATAGATGAAATCCAGTACAAATGCAATCAAGATACAAATACAAAAGTAAGCAAGCCCAATAATTTCAAATAACCATACTTGGTCATAGTTTGTTTAGTTCTAGGAATTTATAGTGCACTGTTCAGTGTGCAGTCCCAGGGTGGGGAAACTCTATCTCTGGAGGAAGGTTAAATAATAGTTTTATCCTACACTGATTAACCATTTTGCTAAAATTTTACAGTAAAAGATCCTTAATCACCAGTCATAAGATCTAATCAAAACATGGACAGAAGACGAAAAACAGATGACCTAATCCTGGCACTGACCTAAACCAGTCATTGGGAGACCAAAATACCCTTTGATAAGGAAGACATCCCATGCTTCTGGCTATGTAACTGTTCTGATAAACAGTGGTGCCATTTAAAAGGATTATCATCTGACTTTTCAGGAACCCCATACTTATGAAGGCTATTCCTAAGACATTTTCTCTCTGCTGAGTATAAAATAACCCTATTTGTTTTTTGAAAAGTTCTCTCCACAGTCTCCCCATAAGGACGATCTTTTAAAATAACTTAAATCCATTTTGTGATCTGAGTGGTGCTAAAATGTTTAAATGTCTACCAAGACAATCACATTTTGAAGTACAACAATGATTGCATAATTCATATATTCTTATACATCTTGAGCTAGTTTGCTAAAATGACTTATTTCCTCCCTCTGGAACACCCTTCCATCGGATGTCAAGGAAATACAGAACTACACAACGTTTAGAAGACACCTGAAGGCAGCCCTGTATTGAGAAGTTTTTAATGTTTAATATTTTATTATGTTTTTATATGTGCTGGGAGCCATCCAGAGTAGCTGGGGCAATCCAGCCAGATGGTTAGGGTATAAATAATAATAAAATTATTATTGTTATTGTTTTATTGTTATGGTTATTATTATTCCAGGAGAAAAAATGGGACAATTATTTCTGGTATTTTCTCTCCTTACTGCCCATTGAGACAAATGACACAAAATACCTGACATATCAATCAGACCAACTCCATTTTCTCAATCAACAATCTTCTCTAAAAAAAATAAAAATCAGCTCCTGTTAACGTCAATTCAATAATGTGTAGTGATTCAGTTAACAATAATAGCTGTCATTTCACTCTTAATCTCTACAATATAAAGTATTAGGATTATGGTCAACAATACAAAAGCAAACTGTCAGAAACCCAGTCTGCCAAAATCTGTTAAGCTTTATCAAATCACAAATCGATCCACATTTAATAATGTAGCAGTAAACTACTGCAATCAATACGAACAAAAATGTATTCAAGAAGCTCAGTAAATATAGAACAAGATCAGAAATAAGTAAGAAAATTCACTGAAAAACTGAAAGGGAAAAAAAAGCTCATCAGACACTGTCCGTCAAACATCCATGGAAGGCAATTCCACAGATTCCGGAGATTATCCGCTCCATTGCCTAATTCTTAGTACAGCCAAGTATGTTTCTTAAAATCCAATTGAAAGCGGCTTCTCAATACCTTAAACAGGAGCTCTGATCAATACATTATCCTCTTTAATAATAGCCTCCAAGAGACTCAAGAGCTGCTTCCACATCATCCCCACCTTCAGTCTTTTCTCTTGTAGTTCCAGTTCTTTAAGCCTCTCTGCGGGACAAGCTTCCAAACCCTTAATCATCTTCACTGGTCTCCCTCCTCCATCTCCAGTCTTGAGTCCAAGAGTATAGACACAACTTTAACAGAGGCTGGAAGTGGCCAAAAATGCACTTAAAAATGACCACTTCTGACAATGATGCATCCTGTCAGGCCCACAGGAGAAGACAGTATTAGCCACTAATTACATTTAACTATGTCATTAGAAATTCCAACATGTGCTCTAAGAAGCCATGAATGTATCTGCTGCGTAAGAACACTTCCTAATCTTGTTCATGGAATAATTACATGGGCTCCATCCTGCCAAATGAGACTGTAATTAACCCTAATTGCTTAAAATGTAACTTGGCTAATTCAAGGAGATCAATTACTATTAAATGACTTAATATGACAAATTACTGCAGTAGGGGAGGGGGGAGCGTTCCACACAGGCTATTTCAACGCAGCACTGAGCACCATGTGTTCACAAGCAATTCATTGTTTTTTTCTAGATCTCATTGTTGTACTTCGCTTTTGCTCTCTTAATGAATTAGCTCAGCAATGAATGGCAGGACTCACAATCCAAATGTTACTGCTTTTCCAGGAAGAGCCTTGCCGGATTCATAATTCTGCAGTATTGATGGGCAACAGCAACCCAATGCTTAAGAAAAGCTAGTATTGCTTCTTCACAGTAGACCTCTTTAATATGCATGACTATACGCAATATGCAATACTACACTTAAGAAATGTGACATGGCCATAGAAAGCAAGATTGAACATTTATTACAACATCATCATTCCGGGCAGCTTCCAACAAAATATTAGAACACAAAAAAACCCTCAAACATTAATGACATCCCTGTACAGGGCTGCCTTCAGATGTCTTCTAAAAGTCAGATAGTTGTTTATTTCCTTGACATCTGATGAGATGAGAGGCGTTCCACAAGGCGACCACCACTACCGAGAAGGCCCTCTGCCTGGTGCCCTGTAACTTCACTACTTGCAGGGACGGAACCGCCAGAAGGCCCTCGGCACTGTCCGGGCTAAACGATGTCCGGGCTAAACAATGGGGGTGGAAATGCTGCTTCAGGTCTACTGGGCCGAGGCCATTTAGGGCTTTAAAGGTCAGCACCAACACTTTGTATTGTGCTCAGAACCGTACTGGGAGCCGATCTAGGTCCTTCAGGACGGTGTTATATGGTCTTGGCAGCCACTCCCAGTCATGAGTCTAGCAGCTGCATTTTGGATTACAGTCAAACCTCAGTTGTCAAATCCGTTCTGGAAGACTGTTCGACTTCCAAAACGTTTGACAACCAAGGCGCAACTTCCCACTGGTTGCAATAGCTTTCTGCACTCAAGCGGAAGCCGCTTTGGATGTTCAGGTTCCGAAAAACACTTGAAAACCGGAGCATATAATCCTGGGTTTTCAACATTAGGGAGCCAAAATGTACGATAATGGAGGCATTCATTCGGGAACTGAGGTTTGACTGTAGTTGTAATTTCTGAGTCACATTCAAAGGTAGCCCCACATAGAGCGCATGGCAGTAGTCCATCATAGCAATCCTGTGAGGCAGGTATGCTGGCAGGGACTAGCCCTTTTGTGTCTGGATGGGGATTTTAAACATGGGTTTCCCCAATCCAAGACCAACAAGCTTGTTTTCTCCTGCTCTGGAGGGCAGGACTTGAACCAATGCCCTCAAGTTACAAGAAAGGAGATTCCGACTAAACATCAGGAAGACATCAGGAAGAATTTTCTGACAGAAGACTTGTTCCATAGGGGAACAGATTTCCTCAGGAGACGTGGCCTCTCCTTCACTGGAGGTTTTAACCAGAGGTTGGGTGGCCACCTGTCCTGGATGCTTTAGCTGAGATTCCTGCATTGCAGGCGGTTGGACTGGGTGACCCAGTTTTGTGATTCTAGCCACTACACTACAGTGACTCCAGTCACATAAAGAAAAAGATTAGCTGGTATGATGTGGGAGGAACACTTGCTTCAAGCATTCTGGTCAGGAACCCTAACTCTAACCCTGTTTTTCCACAAATAGATTTTGTAATGCTAATGGCATCCTAAATTTTGATAATAATTATTGATTTTAACAGTTGTTAAATATTTGAAGTAGAGGACCATGAGAAAGAAAACGGCTGCTTACTTGTGCATCATGCTGGTATTCCTGGCTTGCCACTTTGCAGAGCGGGCTGTTCTGGTCCCCCAGATGATGAGGATGGCTGTGTTGTCCTTCCATAGTAACATTCCAGACTTTGCCTTTAAGCTCTGTGGAACCAAGAACACACCTGTGTCAAAGCAAAAGGCACCTACATGGCTGAACTCAAGCGGATTAGCAGGAAGAACCAGTAAATGTCACTATTCTCTGGTGATATACATACAACTTCACATTTGAACAGGAGTTCTTCCCTGTCCCCCCATCACAGGCAATTATCTGACCACTATCACAAGCTCTACATCCCACAAGGACCATATTCTTGATAAAGAAGCTAGCAGAAACGTCTGCCTCTTCCTCTCTCACTGCCATTCTCTCCCTTTTGTCCTTCACTGCTTATAGCTGCTGCTAGCACCCAGGCCCCATGTTTCCTGGGATCCTCTGTGTGCGCACAGCCACGCAGGTGTGCAGTAAAATGGTACCTCAGGATGCGAACAGGATCCGTTCCAGAGCCCCATTCGTATCCTGAACAGAACATAAGATGCGACTGCGCGTCTGTGTGTGTGCGGGTTGCGTTTCGCCGCTTCCATGCATGCGCGTGACGTCATTTTGACCATCTGTGCATGCACAAGCGGCGAAACCCGGAAGTAACGTGGGATATATGGGGACTGGGCCGCTTTTACCACCACAAGAGGGAAGGGAGACCCTAGAAAGTTTGTCATACATTTTCACAGAATACTGACCCAGGACCTTCCACCTTGCCCACATAAGGACATGAGAGGTTGAGGACACTCAGTATATTCCAAGCACAGCAAGAGAGAAGCAAGGCATAGCAAGCATCTAATATTTCAATACAAACTTGCACATTCTTCTGAATGTCACAGATGCAAAGGTTTGCCATTTTTAATTATTCCACAAAACCCTTATTTAAGTGCAACTGCTTATATATAATGGTTACAGCTGTCAATGAAGGCAAATGCAAATTCCTGTCTGAGGAGATAATGCAGAAAATGAAAGAACACCAAACATTACTTTTTTGACCATTAAAAAAACCCCATGTGACAGTCTAAACATATGGAGATTAGGCTACAATGACTGGATCCTCTTCTATGGTTACATTCATGAAATATAATAGCAGATGTGGTCCATGTTATCCTCTTCTGGCTCAAAGAAGAAGAAAGTAATACTGCCAACTTTAGCTGTGAGCAAACCTGTGTCAATTCTGTGGTACCAGAATGACGCAACCCAGACAGAGTTGTGTTATGACTGATGTTAAACATGAGTTGCTCACAGATGCTTGTAATTGCAAGTCCTTCATAAAACTAACTTGCAACACGACACATTCTAGCTACAATGCTTATGTCAACTTGGATTCTTCCCACTTGCCACTACCCTGTCATGCGCATGCCACTGCCAGGGGAACTTCATTGCACCATGAAGACACTTCCCCTTATCAGTCGGTGCAAAGATCCAACCATGACCACTTCCAAAGTACAGTACACTGCCGAGGCAGCTGGAAGATATGACCCCAAATCCCAGAGAAGCATCTACAGCTTCCCAGCAGTGGGAAATATTCCCCAGGCTTCTGTAAATTCCTTTCTAGAAATAAAAGTCTCCAGAGGCAGTCAGGAGGGAAGCAGCAGTAACATTAGGGACACTTAGTAATGCTCCCAGGAACAAGTCTGTAAAGCACGGACGTTAAATATTTGACTTCATACAGTGTATGACAAAAGCTAACTAAAAGAAAGAATTTAAATTAATTGTGGGGTATCATTCTACAGCCCCATCCCTGGACTGTAGGCTTCCAAAACCATCTCTTCTCTGCTGCCTTTAGGCTTTGGTTTCAACATGGACTGCAAAAAATTGTGTTATTTGATTTTTCTTATAGTATTTTTAGCTTTATGCTGGTCACTTTTTGGATTATGGATTTGGATGTTTTATACTGTATAACAACAACAACAACAACAACAACAACAACAACAACAACAACAGAGAGGGAGACATTCTAGAGGGAAAGAGCCATGTTAGCTGTTTGTAGCAAGAACCAAGTTTTGCGGCACTTTAAGGATAAACACAGAACTGCAGTTTTTTAGGATAGCTGCCAAGTTGAGGTTCCACAGCCACAATAGTTTTGTTTGTTTTTAAAGCAGAGACTAGAGCACTAATACCATTTCTGAAGTTCCTCCAAAAAAAATCCAAGCAGATTTGTGTTGATAAAACTCAAAGGCAGTCCAGAGTCCACAGCTGGGTGACTAGAGAGAAGACAATCAGAATGCCTGCTTGGAAAACACTACACACTGCAACTAGAGTGATGGCAAAAGTGGTTCTGTTAAACTACAAACCACCTGAAAGAGTCTCCTGGTACCGTTTTCCACAGATGAAATACAGGTGGGGAAGAAGGTCCTCTTCCCGTAGCTATCGCCACTTGGTAGGCTCAACGTTGAGTTCTAACCCGTGTTCGGTTCAGAACGGGTTTTTCACCCTGGCGCTCTAGCCAACTTTGCAATTGTTTCATTGCCCTCAGCTTCATGGAAAACTATGGGGCCATCTGCGCTCCATGCAGCTGGAGAGTGAGCTTTGGAGCCAGACGGTGATAGCCCTGGTTAACTGATCCAGGGAATCAGCTGAAAGGACATCAACATGGGATAAAACATCCCCTACCACTCTCTGGAAACCATTTGGCTCTGTGAAGTGGCGGGGGTGGGCCATCCAAATCAGCTCCACCTCCCTGCAGAGGGGAAGGTTTGTGGAGAAATCTAGCTGCTTTGTTGGATCTTATATTGGAGTGGGTGAAATGAACGTTGTTTATAGCGGACAGATGAAGAATCGGAAGTCCCTTACCTTCTGAATTTTTTTTCTCTTTCTCTCTCAGCTAACCTCTTTTCTATTTCTATTTCTTTATTTCTCTTTCGTTTTCTTTATTCCTTTACTCCCCCCTCCTTCTCTTTATGTTCTTATTGTATTTAGATCAAAAAAGGGAGAATATTTCATATTAAGTTTTGTATTTTTCTCTATCAGCACCAATAAAATTTATTCCGGGGGGGGGGGGGATAAAAGGAGTGAAAAGGAACACAAAACCCACAGACAAGAAGCACAGCCTACAAAGCAATCAAGCTGCAACTTCTCCCACTAGACAACAATATGAACAGCTATCAGTTTCACTAACTTCTTGTCTTACTCATTCACTAGAAATGACATCACATTTACAGGGTAGCATTTTCTCAAAAAAACACTTCTGCTCCCCGTTTTAGAAACTGAGTCAATATGTAAAAGAGAATTTGGTAAACAATGCAATTGCTGGGAATGGGTAGGGGTAAAATCCGGTCCTGTTACAATTGCTTGGTTAAATCAGAAGTAAAGGGCTAGAGATTACCAGACAATGAATTAGTACCATGTGACTGAAATGCACAGCTCTGAAAGTACACAGGAGAAGGAAAGGAAGCAGGTGACTGGCTGAATTGAAGAAACTGAGAAATCAACAGCCATATCTAATTTGCAAGGATGTTTGTGGTATTTCTCAGTTCTTTGGAGGTGTCAGCATTTTATCACCATCCACACTGTTTTAGGTATTGCAGCAGTTTGTGGGTTTTCTGCGTACAACTAGACAGTCCTCCTTTGAAAAACACACTTCTCAAAGAACACCATGAATGGGATTTCTGATATAGAGAATTTCATAAAAAGCTATACAAATTGCACAGGGATGTTTTAATATTTGTCAGAATTAACCCTTGGCTTTTTATTTGTGAACGGTATAAATTTCATACTAAAGTACAAGAATTAAAGTACAAGAATTCCAAATGGCACATTCCTGCTGTTCTCGTTTAAGGTGACTTCCTCACAGGCACTGAGCCATGAGTTATCCCAAACAGAAACAGGCTCCTTTCTGAAACTGTGAAGCTCAGTCTGTCAGCAACACACACATGGAGAGCACACATGCTTCTGGTAGGCTCATGATTCTTTGGGTGTTGCAGGGAAGACAAGGTGTGCTTGCTTCCTATGAAAGATAAGAGACGGCCATTAGCAGCTCAGGACAGTACAGCTGCCACAAGTAATTCAGTTTGGCTACTTGTTTCAAAGCATCTTTGCTTGCAAAGCTTTGGAAGGAGTAACGACAAAATATCAGTTTTGAAAAGTGATATGTGTCAGCTCACATGATACCAACACTGATTCTTGCTGACACCCAAGGGACACACTGTCCTGCTCAAAACTAGCAGCTATTCTGGGATGCTGGGAAAACATGCTATAGCTAGATCAGAGCAAAACTCACGAGAGGCAAGGCAGCAAGTTGCAGACAGATACCTACTTCTGCTGGTGAAAAAACTATATATATATATATTTGTATTACTCTTTTATTGAAAGAATTTTAGTCATAAAGAAAAAGAAAAAAGAGAAAAATAAGGAAACAAAGAGAGAAAATGTGTAGAAACAAATACAAAAATACAATGTATATACTCAAATACATTCTTATATAAATATATGTTATTATCCTAACATATATGTAGGTATTAATAGCCTACTACATTCTGTATAAACTCATTCCAAATGTCATATTTATCCAAGCAAAGTCTACAGCTATAAGTAGTCCATTCATAAGTTGCAAGTGTTGTCATATTGTCAACCCATTGATTAAAGGGCATCATATCTTTATTCTTCCAATTCATAAATATCAGTCTCTTGGCCACCATAAGGGCGCATAGAACTTCCATACAATGGGTATATAATTAAAAAGAATATTCTTCGATGAAAGTTTTAACTTTTTCTGTAGTCACACAGTCCAGCACTTTCTTCCAAAACTTAACAAGTAAAGAACATTGTACACATGTATATTTCAAAGAGGCACTGTCCTTGCTACACCTCCAACATAGCCCTTTTTATACAAACATAAAGGTAAAGGTAAAGGGACCCCTGACCATTAGGTACAGTCGTGGCCGACTCTGGGGTTGTGGCGCTCATCTCGCTTCACTGGCCAAAGGAGCTGGCATACAGCTTCCGTGTCATGTGGCCAGCATGACTAAGCTTCTTCTGGCGAACCAGAGCAGCGCACGGAAATGCCATTTACCTTCCCCCCGGAGCAGTACCTATTTATCTACTTGCACTTTGACGTGCTTTTGAACTGCTAGGTTGGCAGGAGCAGGGACCAAGCAACGGGAGCTCACCACGTCGCGGGGATTCAATATACAAACATAAAGGAGTCCAATAAATTCTGGATATTATTTTTTGTTGTGTAAGTCTTAATGTAAAGTTCACTGATACCTTTGGTATCACGGGTAAAACATTTTCAACTGTCTGGGTAATACTGAAAGTTCCAATTCTTTATTCCAATTCTTTATTCAAGTTTGCATATTGAATTTATTAATTCTTAATAAATATCTATAAAAGTAATCACTGGTTTTTTTAGTTTCAAACAAATTGTTCAATTGCTCCAGTATCTTAGGTGCCTTGGAAGCTGAAATGCTGCTGGCCCAAACATACGTGTTAGGAGACATTGTAACTGAAGATATTGCCATTGGGCCACAGCTGATAGATGATATTTTTGTCTTAAAACAGCACAGGTATAAAATTAATCTTCCTTATTGATCCATTGTTTCAAAGTCAATGTACCTGCTTTCAGCCAATTTTTAGATTGGGGTTTCCCCACAAAGTAATTTTGGCATGTGAGAATGCATCAAATTTGTTTTTATTAGACAACCTATTCCATATCCTTCTAATTACCGTAACTAATTCAATTAGAAGGATATGGAATATGTTGTCTGATAACTATTATTGTCTAACAACTGCTTCCAGAATCATCTGGGATTTTGAATATTTTAATCCTAGTACTGTATTATCCAACCTAGTACTGTATTATCCAACCAACCAAAGGTGCTATATGTGTGTATTCTAGGGTTGCCCATGTCAGAAAATTAAGACCAGGTTTTCAATATTTAGTTATTGACAGTAAATAAGCATAGTGATATAGTTCCAAATTCAGAATTCCAAATCTGACTTCTTTCATTTGTAACTGCAAATAAAGCCTTTGATGGCTGTTAAATCAAGTTGATGAGTGAAATGAATTATGGAGCAACTCAAAGGAAAGTTTTCTGCTTGCTATCATTGATGTAAGAGGGAAAGTGGGCCTATAAACCCTACTCAATACAGAGGCTAGATTTTTATGCTTGCATCTTCACACCCTACCAGAAACATAAAAAAACATATATCCACCTGTTTGTACACCAGCAGTATTTGGCAGAAGCAACCCTGTTCAACGCTATGAAGAAAATTACAGGGGTTCTAAAGGTAAAGGTACCCCTGACCGTTAAGTCCAGTTGCGGACAACTCTGGGGTTGCACATTCATCTTGCTCTATAGGCCGAGGGAGCTGGCATAATGCTTCTGGGTCATGTGGCCAGCATGACTAAGCCACTTCTGGCGAACCAGAGCAGCGCACGGAAATGCCATTTACCTTCCCGCTGGAGCAATACCTATTTATATACTTGAACTTTTTGGTGTGCTTTCGAACTGCTAGGTGGGCAGGAGCAGGGACCGAGGAACAGGATCTCACCCTGTCGCGGGGATTCAAACCACCAACCTTCCAATCGGCAAGCCCTAGGCTCTGTGGTTTACACCACAGCGCCACCTGCGTCCCTATAGGGGTTCTACTATGACACAATTAATAATGCAGCTCCCAACACTGTACAACCAGAAGTTAAATTGTATGGCCATAATCAGAACTGCTGAGCTGCACAACACAAAACTCAATCCACTAATTTAACCCCCATAATGGCTACAATTTTGCAGAAATGCACCCAAAGGTACACCAACAAAGCATATCCAAGCAACATTACTCTATTACACTGCATCACAAGGCACCAATTTTGTTATACTGAGTCACACAAAACTGTAAGGGCTACTGGCACTAATGGATTTATGTATGAGTAACTCTGATGAGGACTGCCTCTTTCCTGCATTGAACTACTGTAACAAGTTCTGTGTGGAGCTTCCCTCAAGATTGCTCCAGAAGCTGCAATTGGTACAGAATGCTACCAGCGGGTTGCTGAATTAAGTACCTGTGCTGAGAGAACTACCATAAAGAAGGCTGATCGCCGAAGAATTGATGCTTTTGAATTATGGTGTTGGAGGAGACTCTTGAGAGTCCATGGACTGCAAGAAGATCAAACCTTTCCATTCTGAAGGAAATCAGCCCTGAGTGCTCACTGGAAGGACAGATCCTGAAGCTGAGGCTCCAATCCTTTGGCCACCTCAGGAGAAGAGAAGACTCCCTGGAAAAGACCCTGATGTTGGGAAAGATGGAGGGCGCAAGGAGAAGGGGATGACTGAGGACGAGGTGGTGGGACAGTGTTCTTGAAGCTACCAGCATGAGTTTGACCAAACTGCGGGAGGCAGTGGAAGACAGGAGGTTCTGGCGTGCTCTGGTCCAGGGGGTCACGAAGAGGCGGACACGACTAAACAACTAAACAACAACAACAACAAAGCTGAGGGAACTACACTAGCTGCATAATAGCTATGAAAGTATATTCGAGTTTGTGTTACTTACATATAAAGCCTTGTACAACAACTTGGGTTTCCTGAAGGACCACCAGCCCCTGTATGGTCCCATAACAACACTTTGGTCACCTGAGGAAATTTTACTTCTGCCACCATACAAAATATCATTTGGCAGCAATCCCAAAATGGGAATTTTCTACTATAGCCCCTTGAAATGCCATTCCTTTGACCATAGGTCAATTATCTGACCATCGTCAAATACTTGCTTCAGAGATCTTGCTAAGACATATTTTTGCACAGGCTTTCCTTGTTTTATAAAACTAGTCTTGATGCCATTTTTATCTCTGGTTTACATGATACTGTTTTACTGCTTTTATGTTTGCACTGCTTATACCATGTAAACATTTTTTACATATCAAGTAGTTTAGAAACATTTTAAAGTAAATAAATAAAATCTCACAAGTCCATGCTCTTTGACATGTTCCATTGTCAGAATTATTATTAAGTGTCTTAGTGACACGGCACCAGGGATTTTTCTAACCCTGCTCATCCATCAGATTACTTTTATGCATAAATCAAGCCATCAGCCAATTTATACTGTACTTTATTCTAAATGAAGTAAAACTATCACATTTTCCTTCAGCTGAGCACTTAGCAATATTATCTGAAAGAAAAATACACTGAACATTTTTCCTTTCCAGGATTAGATGTTCTTGTTCTCCTTTCCAACATAGCTGCAGGCAAGTTTCTGGCCTGGAATTTACTTGCTCCTAAACCAGCAGGGAAAAACATTTGTAATAACAACAACCACCGCCACAACAAAGAACTGCCCATAAAACATACTGGCTCACTGTATTAAGGCCTATACAATCTCCAACATGTGGGAGACGAAGGGTTTGATCACTTAAAATGAATCCCTCAATCTGAATGGTACTCCATTTCACATTGTGCAAATACAATTTTGGAATCTCTCCCTGAACTCTGACCGTCACTTACTCACACATACATACACTTCTTCTAAAAGCGATATTCCAGCAAATATTCCTGCAACCAAGGGAAACCAAAGCTTACACCACCCCCTGCAGAAATCTGACAGGTGCACTTTAGAAGGCAAAAATGCCCAAGGCACTTGGTAGCGAAGCCCAATATCATTAGTTACAGGATACCTATTAAGGAAAGTAACTTCAGTAACAGCAGCCTCTGCTCATAACTGATGCACCCTGATAGATGCCCAATGCGCACTCCCTTTCCAAATCAGCCTCGATAACAGCTGTGATCAGCTTAATAAGGTATAAGCATGTAGCTTTGGATGCCTAGATCACATCCACAGGCCAAATTATTCTCCCTGATGAACAAACAGCTTGAGTAGCAAGGAATACTTCCCAAGCAGAAGAAAGCACAGCAGCAAGAATTGTGCCCACATGTCTGTTTCCCTATGCCAACACACCTATCCTCTTGCTGTGTATATCCAGCTGTTTTCCATATGGCTAGCACTCAACCCTCTCTGTTGCTCACAATGCCACTGAGCAGTAGTAATGCCAAATCTTAAACATTTCAGGTAATCTAAAAGGCAAAATTTTCTAGCTCTAAAAACACTGAATTTAAAAACCAAAATGAAGCACCCCCAAAGCTATTCAGCACCTGAGATTTCCCAGTTGAAAAAGGTGCATAGTTCAGAATGTTGGGGAAAATATATTGCGCATAATTTCTGGAATACTCAAAAACAGGAGGATAGAGAGGGAACAAGGTTTAATCAATAACAGAAATTTGTGTATAAATTCACTGCTTCTGAGCTCCTATGCACAAACACATTCCCCTATTACCTGCCTATTTACATAGGAGAATGAGATTTGCTTCATTTTTACCAATGCAACTTGCTAAAGCATCTTCCAGTGTTGCATATCAAAATCCAAACCAGTGGCCTAAGCCCATTACTCATAATGTGAGGGGAAATGCAGAAATTGGGAGAACGAAGTGGATCACTGCAGTCTGTGAGAGAGCTTCTCCAAAGACCTCAGAAGCCCACTCTACAGTAATCTGGAGCGGGGCTTTAGTGTGGCTGCCCTTACCCTGTGGAATAGCATTCCTGTTGAGATACAACAGCCCACTATGAGCACTTTTCAGAAACAGACGTTTTTTGTTCAAACAGGTCTTCCCAGCTGGATAAATGGGTATTTATCACAAGTGCCCACTTGTTGGGGTTCTAGTCTTGTTTTAAACGTACAGTGGTACCTCCGGTTACGAACTTAATTCATTCCGGAGGTCCGTTCTTAACCCACAACCGTTCTTAACATGAAGCGCACTTTCGCTAATGGGGCCTCCCGCTGCTGCCGGCACACAACTTCCACTCGCATCCTAGGTCAAAGTTCACAACCAGGAGCATCTACTTCCGGATTAGCAGAGCTTGTTACCCGAAGCGTTCGTAAGGAGGAAGGTACGTAACCCGAGGTTCCACTGTATCTGTTGTTGTTGTTTTTTTACCCGTTTCTAATTATTTTATATATCTTACATTGCCTTGGCATTGTGGTTTAGAAGGCGATTAATAACTAAATGATGATTATTATAATAATAAGAATGACGATAAAAATTATTTTAATGCCAATTCACCCAGTTTAGAGTTCATCACAATCACTTTATCTTCTTCCTATGCTTGGTATCATCAGCGAGCTGCCACCTCAGTGCTCACCTGCATTTAGGAGCACAGGTCCTTGGTGGGGAGGGACTTCTTACATCTCTTCTTTGTAAAATCTGTTTCCTGTTCCTTAACCAATTCCTGACCTACGATGGACCTGTTGTCTTATCCCATTACTGCTAAGTTTACTTGGGAATTTTTGATAAGCCACATTACTGAAAGCTGGATCACCCCATCTCAAGTAACTCTTACTAGGTTATTCAGACAGGACTTAGGCTTGCAGAAGGCATGCTGGTTCTGCTTCAGAAACACTTTCTCTATATTATTGGTATTTCTGTCTTTAATAATGCTTCCCACCAGTTTTCCCACAACAGATCTTAATAGTCCTGTAATTTCCTGGTTTCCTGTAAACCAGAGATGTCCAACCGGCAGATTGGAACTTTGATGAAGTGTCCCCAGAAGAAGCTCAACAACTGTACTGTTGGTCTTCCTCCCCCAAGAAAGCTCAACAACTTTGGTCAATCCAATGGGTAGATCACTGCCAGTGTGTTTATAGTGGGAGTATATCGCAGTCTCTTTGGAGTTGGACATCCCTGCTCTAAAAAAACTGCTGTTGCATTGTCCATCTTTGTGTATGGAAGCTGAACTTAGGGACATTGCTTTGTTTTTGTTACAAGATCAGCAATTTCACAGTTCTTTAAGACCCCTCCAGACCAGTAGTGATTCATTTGTTTTTCATTTGTTAATAAGCCCTAGAACAATCTCATTATCACTGAAATTACTCAGACTCCTTCCTTAAAAAGTTAGTTCAGGCACAAAGATCTGCCCTACGTCTTCCACAGTGTAACAGATCAAACTTCCTTTTCCTCCTTTAGCACACCTTTAACTCCCTTGTCATCCAAAGGTCTGATCACTTAGTTAGCCAGTTTCCTGTTTCCGATTTACTTTTTTAAAAATGGCCTTAATGCTTTTAAGGATGTGTTTTGGCATCTCTTTTTGTCTGCTTGCATTTATTTTGCCACAGATTGTGTCCTTTTTTTGAACAAGACTTTTATTTTTTGAAGAAAGCTGCCTTATCTCCAACAGCCTCCTTGACTCTGTTGGCTAACTACACTGGCTTTAGCTAAAGCCAGCAAAATAATCTGTCCCAGCACAATTGACTGGCTGAATGCAATACAGTGGCACATCAGTGATATGCACATTGAACATTCCTTCATGTTTCCTTGCCAGAGCCATCTACCTGAAACCCTGGGCTGCCGGCCAAAGGCAAGCTGTGGTAGGGAAGAAGGCTGGCTAGTGCAGAGAATAGGCTGGCAAGACTGGCTCATGTTCACTGCTTAAAACATGTTGCTCTTTCATTTCTGAGGTGCCATAGCACACTCTTTTTCAGCTACAGGTTGGCAATAAGGAGGGGGACCTTGATAAATCAATAGCAAAATGACATTATTATGCTTTGTCAGCCAAAACAAAGGGCAGCTCATGGAAACTGAAGTACAGTACAGTACTTCCACTCAGTGAGCAGTGTTTGGATCTCACTTAATACTAAAGTTTTACAGAAATTGCAAGTGTGAAAGACACTTCTATAAGGTCAATTGCAATCTATAGGCTTTATTTTCACCAAAATGTATTTGGGACTGAGCTGGAATATATATGTAAAAGAAGCAGAACAACTTTTACTGAGGCCTCCATGAAAGAACAAAGTGACTGAAACTATTTTGAAAACTAAGCACCAAAACGATTCTGCCTTCCTTTCTCTCTCTGCTGCCTGATAATGTTCTCTCTCTTGCCGGCTCATAAAATAAATCTGTCAAGATGCTATACAAGATTACTGATATATTTAAATGATGGCCCTGGCTTGTGATTACATTATCTCCTGGCTCTGTATGTGTGTGACAAGGCAGCAGCCCTACCCTGGGAGAGTCTTATTTCTGAGTGACTTTTATTGTCCATTATCTTACAGCATTTATGCCACAGCCATGATGTCTTGTAGGAATATTTCACAAAAGAAATATCTTTGTCGTTAGTATTCTCACTGCAATTTAGTCGGATCAACCTTTAAATCTCATCCATCATGCTGAAGAGCTTTGGCAAAGCAAGCAACAGTAATATATGCCTTCTTGTAGAACGTAATTACCAGCTAGGTTAAACAGCAGTGCCTCCCCGCATCCCCTCCTGCAACACAAGCAAACAGAAAACACACAAGCAGCCTCTGGCTTCTCGCGCTCTCACTTCTTCTGGGTGGAAGTACATAACCGGTTCACTGCAAGCAGACTGACACTGTCTGGCACATGACAAATATACTTGAACCTAACAATTAAGCTTCTGTCAGCACTTCCAAAAGCAAGGAGTATTTACAGTAAATCCCTCACAACTTTTAACTCCTTTGCTTGCCTTTCTCAGGAATCGGTTCAAGATGAGTCAAAATCACCATAAGCAGAGCAGTTTAAGACGAAAAGACACACAGATATATGGCAATATAGTAACATACACCTTTCAGGACCTAAGCACTGATAAGAGAGATGGCAATAGACAAAAGAGTCTTAGGGAGCGTAAGGGAATTGTACAAAAAATTAGTAAGACTTCTTTCAATTCCTATAGCTGACCTTCTCCTGACTTTCTACAGCATACATGTTCCTACTACAGCTTGAGAGGCTATCCACAAAAGTAGGAGTTTGCATGGTTTGCAAGTGTTCTCAAATTGTGAGGACTGCCTTTAAAGGAACGTTGCCTTTCCCCTGCTTATGGCAAACACAGATTTTCTAGGCCTTTCTACGGAAACTTATGAATATGATGCATTCCCACACCCACAATGGCTTACCAATTATATTGCTTAGTGATGTGGGACAGGGCTGCTCTTTTCTGCCACTTTTTAAATTTTCCATCCTCAGGTTCTCTCTCTTAGAACTTAACAAATAATCTGCTCCTTTCTTATTCCCAATTATCTGCCTTGCATGAAAGGGGCAGGGATTCATTCTGGTGTATTAATGACACTTAGGGAATCTTTACACAATTTACAAACAGAGAATAATTTTAAATGCTTACATTATTACCCAGAAATATGGCTAAAGCCTCAAAAATAAACGCTAAACATTTGTTTTTAAAACTTTCTTCTTCTTCAATGTGAAGAAATGCAGAAGGGCTGGCAAGGAAACACAGTAGTACTTCAGTGTCTTTCAAAGGAGATGTCGCTGTCTATATAGCATTTGAGATATACTGAAAACCAACAAAGCTTATAGTGGGACATCTGTCCAGCATAGGCAACGCTCTAAGATCCGAGCCAGAAGCTAAACACCCCTGGAAGCTTGTGCAGATTGCTACAAGAGTGTTCTCAAGGGGAGCAGCTGCAAGAACCAGTTTCCTGGCTACAGCCCTGGAATCCTGTAGAGGGATACTTGCCACAGGCACAGAACCTACATAGAGGACTGGAGAGAGACCACAAAATTTCCTAATCTGTAATAAAAGACTGCAAAAAGGACACAATTTTTAAAAATAGAGATTCAATATTAAACACTAGAAGAAGGACAGGGTTCTAAGGGAAAACCCCTGATGAAGTTGTTCTCAAGGGTCACTCTATCCTTAAATTACACAACCGAACAATCACTGCTACCCCATGCAGTTCACAGTAACTTAGCCCTGCATGTGCAGCTGCTGGTTTTGCCACAATAAATCTGTTTACCGTAAAGGTGCCACAAGCTGCTTTCCCAACAAATCCCAACAAAGCTGCTCTGCTCACTTAACCATACAGACAATTTCATGAATGGCAGAACAACTAATGCAGGGGGTCAGGGGAGAAAGTCATATAGTTAGGGCTTTGTTCAAGATGTAAGTAAGCTTTACCAGAGCATCAACAGAGGCAAAGAGCTAAACCTCACCTTCTGTTCAAACACCAACATTGGACTGTTAAGTTAAAAAACAAAAAAAAAAGAGAAATCCCAAACATCTGTTAACTCAACAAATGTGAAGTTAGCCAGAGTTGGCTCATTCTAGACGTCAAAAAAACAAATGCTGCTAGCCTATATTTAAATATTTGTGGCAAGTTTCCCATCCTGTTTGAAAGAAATTCTCCACCCAGCTCATGTTTACGTTCCTGTCTTTAGTCAGCAAGATTAATCTTTCAACAGAAATATAGTAAGATGTTTCTATGCTGCATTTATTCATTCACAAAAAGCTCCAATGAACACAACTTCTTTCTAGAGAGTAGTGTGTATCGTCATTTCCATTCACCAAGACATTGAAGCAGTGCATTTTTGGTAGAGGTTTTTTAACTACCAAAAATGAACTTCCTCCATGTATTCAACTTTCACCACTTTCCTGTAATATAGATAAAGGACGACCAAATGTGAGCTATATTTACATACCAATTTAATCTGGCCTCAAATGACCCTTCCACATTTTACTCAAATTTTAGTTCTTTTGCTTGTTTGTTTTAAAGCTACCCATATCATTTACAAGGGGAAAAAAGAAAAGTGTACCGGAGTGCAAGAAAGAAATCTTCACTTTAGTGTTCACTCTGATTTGGATTTTATATTTTGTGTTTTGTAATAGCACGAAAGTTTCATCTCTCTGAAGACTTTATGCAGGTAACTTCAGATTACTGAACACCACACACATATGGAGAAGGGCAGCAGCTATTTGCCAGAAATAGTCAGACTTGCTTTTTATACTAAAATACACCTAACATTTTGCTCTCCACACCAAACTACAATGGTTAAAGTTAAAATGTTTATTATTGGTCCCAACAGTGTAAAATGGCAGAATCTAGATCTCCATCTTGCATTTCATTAAACAGAGACCTTTTAAAAGTTATTTTAAAAAGCTGAATCTCAAAGTAAAGCTTCTTTGGGCATTCATGTCAGAGAAGGAATTGGACTTTAAACAACAACTAATTTGGTGCCTTTTGTTCTCTGTTCAGACGGTGGCAACAAAGGTTTTAGTGGGTACAGTACTTGTCTATGCGAGCTTATTACACCCATTTTATAATTTGATTGAATTGTACCTGGAAATGAATTAGCAAACTGTTGTGATTAAAGTCCCAAATATAACGGGCTCAGATACTAAAGGGGTGGTGCCGAGACCATGGGAAGCTCCTCCTAAGATGCAGAAGAAGGCCGTTTGTCCACACTGAGGTTGCAGAAGTCCCAAACTCAGGAGGTTCAGCTATCTTGCTTTCTGCAGCCTGGCCAAGACCTATCCAGAAGGCATTTGACCAGGTGGATGGGACCAACTCCTTCATTTTCATAATGGATTTATTTGCTGTACTTGACTGCTCTAGTGTTGTAAATTTTTGTTACTGTTTGACTACAGTGTTAATTTGTTGGATTTTATTTTTTAAAAACAGTTGGAAGCTGCCCTGAGCACTGTGCATACAATGCAAGTTTGGATATAATTCACTGAATCCCAACAAGACAGAAGGATGTTTTTGGCGGACAGGGGGCGGGCAGGTGCGAGGGAATAACTGGTCCTGAATGGGGTAACTGTGCCCCTGAAAGACCAGGTGCACAGCCTGGGAATCATTTTGGACTCAAAGCTGTCCATGGTGTCACACTTTAATTCTGTGTTCAGGGCAGCTGTCTACCAGCTCCATCTGAGACCATCCCCGCCTGCACACTGTCTCATCAGAGTGGTGCATGTTCTGGTAATTTCCCACTTGGACTACTACTGCAATGAGTTCTGTGTGGGGCTACCTTTGAGGGTGCCTCAGAAACAACTAATCCAGAATGTGACTCCCAGACTGGTGACTGGGAGCGGCTGCCAAGACCATATAACACTGGTTTTGAAAGACTGACTCCCAGGATGTTTCCAAGCACAATTCAAAGTGTTGGTGCTGACCTTTAAACAGCCTTGGCCCAGTATACCTAAAGGAGCATTTCCACCCACATTGCTTAGCTTGGACACTGAGATCTAACTCTTGAGGGCTTTCTGGTAGTTCCCTCACTGCAAGAAGTGAAGTTATTGAGAACCTGGCAGAGGGCCTTCTCGCCAGTGGTGCCTGTCTGGTGGAATGCCCTCTCATCAGATGTCAAAGAAATTATATGACTTTCCATAGGAATCTGAAGGCAGTCCTGTATCAGGAAGTTTTTAAGTAATAAATTCTTACTACTACTACTACTACTACTACTACATCTACATTCTGTGGGAATATTAAACTTGTGTCTCAATTAATATTTTTTTTATGCATGTTTATTTTCATTTCCATGAACTGCCTTGAGTCTCTGCTCTGGGGGAAAGGCAGGATATAATAAACAAACAAACAAACACTGTAAAAATACCATATATTGTTCATGCAGATGCAACACTTCCTGCCACTAACAATGACTTGTATGTACTTGAACCTATATGCTGAACAAAAAAATCTGCTGGCAGTGATGCTTAGCTATGTGCATAAACAAACTGGTATTTGGAGGGAAAGCATTATAAACCTGATGTAACAGGTCTTATCAATATAAAACAGGAGGGATGAAAAAGTTCAGAAGTAAATCCTAGCAGGGTGGGGCAGCAAACACATCACATTATGGGCAGTTTCTATTCCCAGGGCTACAATAATGAAGCAGCTCAAATGGAGCCTAAAAATCTGAAAAGTTGCTTATGTACTTGTGCTGTAAAGCACACACCAGCGTTTCTTTGGTGGACAAAAAGCATGGTGTTTGCTTTAAGAGAGGAAGTAGCTCAAGGAAGAGGGGTCCCAAAGTGTTTTCACCTCACACAAATTTCAGTCTTTCTTGGAGTTGGCTCAACAATTGGCTATCAGCTCTATTGCCCTGGATTCTAGCTTTCTCAGCCTTGGAAAAAAATTTTTTGAGAGATGATACTATAAGAAAAGGAGATGAGGTATGTCTCAGACTGTGTGTACCATTACAATGAAAGCAAACACACCCAAGACCCACTGCAGTAGACATTAGAGACAGAGTCATCCATATTCCACCTGGCTACCTATGTACTTTTTAGATTATTTTACAATGTGCTTGAAGACAGAAACCCCTGTTATAGCCCTTACGTTTGTATACTAATGAATGTGCACCTCAACACTGAATTAGATTCCCAGCTTTGCTGGCTGCTGGTACCAGTAGTGTGAAAGATACTAAAGTACTGCATGCAGTTATTGCAGAATGGAAGATAAAGGGCCTTCATTGCTCCATTTTTCTTATCCATTAAAGGGTCGTGGAAAAGTAACACGTATACAAAAGGAGCCCCTTCCTTGAAACTTTCTTACACCACCAGCGATTCAAAGGGACAGCTATGTCTTTGAGAGAGTTATAAATACAGTTGCATTAGCCAACACGAAACTCTCTGTGGTGTGTTGTATACCCAAGAATATTACACGTTGCTGTCCTCCATGAGAAAGAATTAGTTTTCCACTGAAAAGAAAGGAAAGTAACTAGAACAGCAACTCCTTGGGGGACTTATTAGATCCTCAAAGAGCTGCTGTGATTGCTGCTTTTGCCAAGAGAAGTTTCATCTTACATGTATACAAGGGGAAGCCATAAGAGAGGAAAACCCTGAAGACTACACTTCAATGTTCCTAGATAACTGAAGAAATATCTTTCAGCAGCTGAGTGCTACACTAGGCTTTTTCTTAAAATTTTCCTAGCATAGCATGAATGTCAGAATTAGCATCCAGGTGAGATTTTCTGCAGACACTCATGATTTGGTCACTGAATCAAATTTTCCGCTTAGCTTTCCCTAGACCTACAGTATGAAATTTTAAGAGAAAAGCAAAATCTGGCCGCTGGTGGGAAGGAGGAAGGTGGAAAGTCTTAAAAATACACTGTTAACAGCTATCCCTAACTGAAAATGGTTGGAATCTCACTGCCTGTTTGACTAAAGAGAGCTTAAAAACTAATCGGAATATATCTTGTAATTTTTATAGTCTCTCCTTGTGTTTTTATTAGTTTTCAGTTTGAGATTGTATTCCCACAGAAGACTCCACTCCCACAAGATAAATTATTTTACTCACATTTCTAGATACGTTTATTACTTAAAGAGGCCAAAGGAGCAGTGACCATCCCTGAAGCAGCAGTGCTCCATAAGACAAAGCTGAATACATTTTATTTTATCACAGTAACTGAGTAATGTACAACTCCTCTTGATTATTCATTTCTTCCATTCCATGCCCAGTACATGGCAACACTGACCATACTGATACACCAGTGTTTGTGGTCTGGGGAACATGTATTATCTGATCCACAACCAGCCTTACACCTACAGCACATAAGAGAGAGCAACAGTACGTAAGAGCATAAGAGGGGCCTGCTGGATCAGGCCAAAGGCTCACCTAGCCCAGCATTCTCTTCCCATAGTGGCCAGCCAGATTCCTAGGGGAAGCCTACTTGCAGGACACAAGGAGGGAGAAAAGCACTCTCCTCACCTGTGCCCCCCAGCAGTTGGCATTCAGAGGCAGACCAATTCAGATACTAGAGGTAATACCCAGCCATGTTGGCTAATAGCCATCAGTAGACAAATTCATGGCTAAATCCTTTTTAAAACCATTCAAGTTAGTGGCCATCACTACATTTTACTGCAGTAAATTCCAAAAGGTTAAGTATGCACTGCATGAAGTTGTATTTCCTTTTGACAGTCCTAAATCTTCCAATATTCAATTTACTTTATTTATTTATACACCACTTTTCGGGTGGACCTCACAAAGTGGTTCAATTTCACTGAATGACCTCAGATTCCAGTGTTATGAGAGAAGGAAACATGTCTCTATCCCCTTTCTTTACACCACACCCAGCATAATTTTTCTAAACTAAAAATCCCCAATTGTTGTAAACTTTACTCATGGGGAGTTGTTCCAGTTGCACAATCATTTTGGTTGCCCTTTTCTGAATCTTTTCCAGCTCTAAAAGATCCATTTTGAAATGTACTATAATATACACCATGGGTAGGCAAACTGAGGCCCAGGGGCCAGATCTGGCCCAATCACCTTCTCAATCCGGCCCACAGACGGTCCGGGAATCAGTGTGTTTTTACATGAGTAGAATGTGTCCTTTTATTTAAAATGCATCTCTGGGATATTTGTGGGGCCTGCCTGGTGTTTTTACATGAGTAGAATGTGTGCTTTTATTTAAACTGCATCTCTGAGTTATTTGTGGAGCACAGGAAATTGGTCATTTCCCCCCCCCAAAAAAAAAAATATAGCCCGGCTCCCCACAAGGTCTGAAGGACAGTGGAACAGCCCCCTGCTGAAATGCTGTTTTGATTCCCTTGGATTATTTAAAGTTTCTTTTGTGGCCTTTTGAAATATGGAAGCAATTAACCATTCCAAAAAGAAAGCATGAAAAATAAAAGGAGCACCTCATATCATACCTTTGTATTTTGAGCAAATTAATCTGGAGTAACTACCATTTCCTCATTCTGTACTAACAAAAGCACATATTACATGCCTACACATCTGATGGCCCACCAAGCTGAATGCAGCCCACCAGACATGCACTGTAGCCAGGAGGGTAATTACTACACCAGTTCTTGCAACTGAAGGCAGGCAGCAGAAAAAAGGGCCACTATGCATAGCTGGTGGGCTGCATTAGAAATCATGCACTAAAATCCCTACTTTTATGCTTGCAGTATGCTTTTAACACTTCTACAAGAAAGAAGAGTCCACCTAAACATTAGGAAGAACTTCCTGACAGTAAGAGCTGTTTGACAGTGGAATTTGCTGCCAAGGAGTGTGGTGGAGTCTCCTTCTTTGGAGGTCTTTAAGCAGAGGCTTGACAGCCATGTCAGGAGTGCTCTGATGGTGTTTCCTGCTTGGCAGAGGGTTGGACTCGATGGCCCTTGTGGTCTCTTCCAACTCTCTGATTCTAACACACACACCAAGGCAAGGCTTAGTCCTCAACAGAACTGCTACATCCCCATATACTAATACACACCCACACAAGTAGAACACATTTAAAAGGGGGCGGGAATTATCCGCCCTACAGGAGACCTTCCTTGGACAGCAAGGTAAACACAGAGCGAGGGGCAAAACTTGTCATTTTCTTACTTCTTGAAGGAGGGAAAACACTTTTTTAAAAATACTACTTTTATAACAAAGTTTGTGATTTACTATCAGCCTGAGCTCCCCTCCTGCCCCCAAGAGAGAAGCAATCCATACAACCAGGTGAAAAGTTGCAGCTTGTTTGTTTACTTATGCAAAGAGACCACAATGGAGTAAGATTCCCTCTTCAGCGCATCCAAAGGCTTCATGAGAAGTTCAAAGGGAATGCTAGAAGCTCAATAGCTTATAACAACTTTTCAGCTTTTGCGGTCAGTCAGGGACACTGCCCTCACCCTCCCATGGTGGAGATTTCAGTCGCAAACCTTGTGACAGGAAATCACTTGGCTGCCAGGGGGTGCTCCCGAGTCACAAAAAACGCCTGGCGCCTGGTTAGTTTCAAACACTGTTTTCAAATGAGATCTGCTATGCTGCAGCACAAAGCCAGTGAAGCTGAAACCCATAGATATAAAATGGGGGATGCAAACCAGAGATGAGAAAAACTGGAAGGCTCACAAAGAACAGCACACCAACGTCACAGAAGGTATGCGGTCATGAAGTATGTTCTACCAGCCACTGCCAATGCAGTGCCAAGAAGCGAACTGACCGGGGAAGGTCAGTTGTACATGCTAGCGACCACCTCCTGAGGGAGGGAGGGACACTGGTTAAAGCTCTGGAACAGACATCTCCAACCTTCAGCCCTCCAGATGTTTTGGACTACAATTCCCATCATCCCTGACCACTGGTCCTGTTAGCTAGGGATCATGGGAGTTGTAGGCCAAAACATCTGGAGGGCCGTAGGTTGGGGATGCCTGCTCTAGAATATTCAAAAGTAGTCAGCTTCACATTAGTGCAGATCCCATATGTGAGACTTCATGGAGGCTATGAAGTGAGACATCAAATAAGAAGAATTAAACCTCAAGCCTCAATCACTAAGGGAGAGGAAAGTCTGAAGAATCAAATCAAGCAGGTAAAAAAATTACAATCTGCACTGTACTGTTGGATGGTAATGTTCTTATAGCTGACAAGATGTTATTAATTGGAGTAATTGACCTGTGAAAGCAGTAAGAAGCTCAAGCGAGTTAAAAAATTATCCTATAAATACCATAAAGATTAACAGATCTTTAATATTCACCCAAGAAGCGCTTACATTAAGTACGATGATTATGGTAACAGAGTTTATTTACTAATGTAGGGCTGGCTTTAATATATACAACTTGCCACAAAAAGCAGCTCTGGTTCTTAATCCTCTAAGAGCTAAAAGTCATCACTTAGATTTTCCAAACTGATTAAACAGAGTCTGCAAAGGAAAGAAAAAGAATCCACTACTCATTTCTGATGTACGAAGAACTCTACATAAATGTTTTAGTATAGTAAGCTCTGCCTGGCCCAACTGGGAGTCTGAAACACACTCCATCACCAAGATCTTGCACACAGGGATACCTTCTTCTTCTCTGGCAACAAAGATTAAGCACAGGTTGTTGAGTGAGAAAATCAAAGACTAGGAGGCCAAGAGTTTTTCATGGATTCTCTGGGACTAACTAATTACCTTGTTTCTGTCAAGGAGCAGGTTTCCCACAAATCAGACTGAAAAGCAGTAACAGGGTTTTACTAATTGTGCCCTAAAGCTTAGAACTTCTAGAATGAGATACCATGGCTGGTCTTTTTTCTTTTTTAGTGACAATAATGTAAATAATATTCATACACAGCTAACAAAGTAGCTGGAGCTTTTCAGAGTTCCATAATCAAAAGCAACAGGCCCCTGTACCAGGGAGCTTCAAGCAGAATTTCAATACAGTGGTACCTCGGGTTAAGAACTTAATTCGTTCTGGAGGTCTGTTCTTAACCTGAAACTGTTCTTAACCTGAAGCACCACTTTAGCTAATGGGGCCTCCCGCTGCCACTGTACTGGGAAGGGAGCAGAGTGGGTGGAGAAGAACAAACAGCTAACAAGGATGTGAATATCATGGATTTATTGTGGAAGTGGGCTTTGAGGAGCACACTGCTAAAAATATCACTACCAACAACAAAAACATATGTTAAAATTTGGAAGCAGGAAATCAGCTGGTGAGGCAGTCAAGATTGTTGGATGGCAAAGGATTTAAACAGGAAGACTGAAGAGGACTTCTCTAAAGAGGAAGGCTGGAGAAATTCTTTGCTAGCCTGCACTGCGGAATATGCTGGATACCAACAACTGTTTGAAAACTTAACAGTCAGGTCCTGAGGAATCAGCATTGAGACCAATGCTAAGTAACTTGTTCACAATTAGAGCCAGTGGTGACAGGTGAGGTAGCCAACGTTGCAAATCAAACCAAATTACTCAGGTACAGATAGGTAGCCGTGTTGGTCTGCCATAGTCAAAACAAAAAAAATTCCTTCCAGTAGCACCTTAAAGACTAACTAAATCAGTTCTTGGTATGAGCTTTCGTGTGCATGCACACGAAAGCTCATACCAAGAACTGACTTAGTTGGTCTTTAAGGTGCTACTGGAAGGAATTTTTTTTGTTCAAATTACTCAGGAATAGTGAAAATTCAAGCAGACTGTTAAGCATCTCTCCAAATGGAGCAAATGTGCAGTAAAATGGCAGATGAGGTTCAGTTTAAGAAAAGATAATGTGATGCACATTAGAGCAAAAATATTCTACTTCACTCTTAAAAGTGATGAAGTCTGAATCGGCAGTGACTATCTAGGAGAGACTGTGTACAGCAGCACTGAAAAGGGCAAATTACATGATAATGTTTATTAGGAAAACGAGAATAAAACTGTCCGTATCGTAATGCCTTTAATGTATGGTGTGGTCATCCCAAAAATGAAAACATAGAGGGGTTTTAGCCCTTTCCACATGATGCAAGCCTAAATTACGGAGGTGTTTTAGTTTCAAAAAAGACAACTCACAGCGGCATGATAGTTGTAAAATTATGCATGGTATGGAGGAAGTGAAAGCAGAGAATTTTCTCTCCCCCTAATCTAGCTTTAAAATGAAAGGTCGCCCAATGAAATGAAAGGTCACCCAATGGGAGTAAATTCAAAACAGACAAAAGGAAATAGTTCTTCACACAGTGTAGTCAATATAATGCTTCCCATAAGATGGGTTGATGGGCTGCTTAGATGCATTTCAAAGAAAAATTGGACATATCCAAGGTGAACAAGTTTACAGACTATTGGTCATGACGTCTAAAAGGAATCTTCATGTACAGAGACAGTTTAAAACTGAGCATTAGGGCTGTTGTAACTGGTGAACCTCCATTGTGGGGGGAAAGATGCCGAACTAGATGGATCTTATCTGGAAACAGTGGGATATATCAGGGCACTATTTTTGGACTGAAAATTCAAGTCTGCCCTTGTATAGATTAATTCATGTGTGTTGCAGCATCAGGGCAACGGTGATGAAAGACAAGAAGATGAAAGCACAGCTGCATCACATTACAAATCTATTAACTCCCGCCCCCTTCCCTTACACAATGCTCTTTATACCTAGCTGCTCAGAAGTAAGTACTTCAGGTGAAAATTGTTTATGGATATCACAGGCCCGTTCCTTCAGCAGCTCATTCAACCAACTCACAGACATGCCTAGGAGTTGCCTCTAGATCTCTATGGAGGGGCAGCTTGATGAACACTGACGATTTCTGAACAAGCAATCAAGTGAAAATATATTTTGCAGACCAAAAACATCCATCTTTTTTCAAATTATTCCGCAAGCCAGCTTGCCCCAGTTGACTCTGACATTTTGCAAACCAAAAAGTGTAATAGTCCTTAGAATCTTGCAGTGAGCACACATATTCTATTCCATTATTCCAAAAATCTTCCTTTTTAAAAAAGATTTCCTCTCCTCCCTGGCACACATTCAAATTCACAGCATGCTCAGAGTCACTCTCTAGTAGTAATATGGACAGCAGCTGGCTCATAGGAAAGGGGAAAATTTGGAACTTGAGCTGTCCTACACCCACTTGAGCCAGGAGCAGACTGCTGACTCAAGAGGCAGACACTGACAAGCAGATGCCCGGGTTCCAGTCCCCTGCACGTCACTTTACAAATACATACAAACACACAGTCTGAAAAAGCAACCCCAGTTACTTGGCACCCATCCCCTCCCAAACAACTTAAGAGTACAGGTTCAGTTTCATGTCCATTCAAAAGGCTGAAGGACGTTTCTCATTTAATAATAAAGAGAATTCTCAAAGTTCACAGATGAAGCAACAAAAGTAATTAGAGAACAGTAAACATCACACCACTCTTCAAAATGGAAAGGCTGCGAGCCCTTTGAGAGGGTGTGGGCCAGCACCTGTTCCAAGAGCATTCTAGACTAGGGCAAGAGTTCACAGAGCCTATCAATTTATCCTTCATCTCTGCAATAAGAGGGCACTAAACCATGGCATTTTATTTATTTCAAATAAAGAGTTCAACAGGAGAAAGATACAAGACGTGTGCCCCCTCCCCAAGAGAGAAAGAAGCAGCCATCCTGCCCTTCCCAGCATTATTTTTAAATAACCAATAGGGAACTGCTTTCCACATTTCACAGTTCTGGTAAAGTGGCCAGTTTATGAACTCTTTTAACAGTTCACAGTTGTTCCATTAAAGAAAACCATTCAGTCATGAATTAATATGGTTCTAACAACTGGTCTAAAATTTAGGCACTGCGAGTCTCTATTGCCTTCAACTTCAAAATATATACGTTTTTCTAACTATGGGATTTCGTTCAGTGTCAAAACGCTGAACAGTGCAAAAGGCTCCACTTTTATGACAAGAATATTACATTTGTTTCCTTTGAGTCTCTACAGCAGAGGTAATTATGAGTGAGGAAAGAACTTGCTATTATTAAAGAATTCTCCAGGCTCCCTGACTTTGTTGTGTAAAAGCAAGAATAGAATATCATCATGTTTATTTTGATAAAGTATAAAAAATTCTAAGAAGTTTATTGCTTTTAAAAATGTAGAGGGGGAAACATTAAATACATGCTCTTACAAGAGAGTCGCTGCAGGGACACTAGTTGAATTCCAGGGGAGAATTACTATTTCAAAGCAGCTCTGGGCAATGTGTCAAAATCAATATTAAGCAAAGTTATCTGCACTTCTAAATCTGCTCTTTAAAGAAGGATCTATAAAGCAATGTGCTCAGCCTCTTGAGTCAGAAGCATTTTACTCAAAAATATTAAGTTCTATGTCTCGCATTCTACTATGCACCTCTATGGTTTATCTAAAAATTTTATGAGGCAACACAGCCAGATGATCTCCTATAATAGGAGGCTGGGAAGCCTCAAACTGAGCAGTTTGGGGCAATTCTGCAGGAAGTGATCCAAGTATTGCAGAAAGTATTTGCTAGCACAATTTCTGTGGCCGAAATCAGCACAACTGCCCACCAGGGGAGAGGGAAAAAGGCCTGCATCTTTGGAAAGATGCTTGTTCCTCACATGAAATCCATTTGAGGTAAACAACTAGGAAGATTCCTTCAGATTCCACATGCAAGTCGGCTCAAGTCATTTCAATAAGACATTTTAGCACACAAAACTTTGGAAACATTTTTGCTAGTGTATGTAAGAAAGCGTAACATTTAAAACGGATGTCACAGCTTTATTACTATTTGGAAGGTTGAGGAACAACAATAAATCATTGTGCATCGTAACAGGAAACTGGAGAGAGTATTTTTAATTACAAAAAAACAAAACACAAAACGTAATGTAAATCCCACAGTTCCCACGGCAAAGAACTGAAGCAAGAACACTCTTATGATGAGGTGCTTCTGGAACTTGCAAAGGAAGCTCAAATAGGCACAGTAAACATAACAGAAATAGTCCCACTTTTATTTATAAGTGCCCTTTACTGACTCAGATTGGCTATATTATCTCTACTTCACTAAATCAGTGGTTTTCTACCAGTGTGTCATGGCCCCCTGGGGTGCCTTGAAGGATGGTCAGGGGTCCGGTGGGCAACCCTGGCCTCTTTCCTTCCTTCCTTCCTTCCTTCCTTCCTTCCTTCCTTCCTTCCTTCCCTCCCTTCTCTGATGCCCTCTTGCCTCTCTGCCTCCCCAAGGCTTGCGCAGCTGTTTGTTGCAGCAGCCCTGGCTACAAGCTCCCCAGGCGAATGGTGCACCTTTGGCTGGCCAAGGGG
The DNA here is from genome assembly GCF_964106915.1 of Podarcis gaigeae. Taxonomy (NCBI): domain Eukaryota; kingdom Metazoa; phylum Chordata; class Lepidosauria; order Squamata; family Lacertidae; genus Podarcis; species Podarcis gaigeae. Next base: position 1,288,663 of record NC_139691.1, read on the forward strand.
TGCTTCCCCAGCCCCTGTGGGGCAGTGTGAGGAGCCATCTCTCTTTGGGGCAGGGGGGGCAGCTCAGAGACCAGAGACAGCAGCTGCCCAGAGGATTCCCAGGGAGAGGGGAGAGGAGAGGAGGCTGAGGGAACACTCCACAAGGGAGGGTGTTCGAAAAAGGGTGAGGGGCTGCCAGCTCAGCAGGCAAGGGGGGACGTAAGTAGGCCCCTGAGACCCACAAAGAATGGAGTTGGTCAAGGGAGCCGTGGACTCAAAAAGGTTGAAAACCTCTGCACTAAATGATGATACTGATGCTTACACCATTTTAAAAATATTGGTACACACTTTTAAAGTGCTAAATATCACTGTGTGCTAACACCAAAAATTTGGTTCACTCAGAGAACAACATTAACATCAACATTAACAATACTCAAAGGGATAGAGGCAATTTTGGAGGTTGCAGTCTTTGTAGAGTTAGAGTCTTGAAATGACGCAAGCTGTAAAAAACAATGATGTGTTATGATCTGCCTGAATATTGAACTAAGAAACCATACACCTTACAGGAAGACAATAATGGACAATGTCTTTTGACTTTTGTTCTCTTGAATTTAAAAACAATGTATGTAAAAAGATACTTAGCGTTCTCATAAAGAGAACTACTGTACAAGGTTGATTTACTCGGCACACAAAGGAAAAATAAAGTCTTATGTTCAGCTATTAGGCCTGTAGGAGCAATCCATTAAAGCAGGCATTTGATCTTTGGAATATTCTAACTACCTTTCACTAAGCATTTTGTCAAAATGTTAAAAAGTCTACTTCATCTTATGAAGCCTGAAAATCTGGCAAAACCTTACAATAATGCTGCTTCAGGCAATCTTAAGCACTAGGATCTTATTTACACCATTTCAAGTGGGAAGACACTGTGAAATGGCTATCCAGAGCCCATTTTTATGGTAATCAACATTATTTAGCACTATCCTTAGCTTGTCACAGTAGGATCCTCAGCACTTGCTCTGGTAGCATCCAGGTGAGGCTTCTGAGGAATTATTTCCCTTCTATATTATAAGTAGCAAATTTAGTGACAGCAGCAACTGAAATATATTCATATGCAAATGTGGAGAACTATATTTTTATTATTATTGTTGTTATTGTTATATTATTATTATTCCCTACCTACCTGACTGGGTTTCCCTGGCCACCCTGAGCATATATAAAAACATAGTAAAATTAGCAATTCCAACCCAATGATTCATGTACAGTTGGCTACAATCTGAGGTGCATTCAACTGATGAGCGATCGCCAATGCACAGGTCCTTTTGGACCCAGAAGAGAGCAAGGCAGGCTGGGGTACCTTTATTCGCCTTCTGCCATCGCACACAGAGGCTAGGAACAGAACCCCTGTGTGAAATGGTCGTCGCAATTCCTTCTTGTTCAGAACCTTCTATATTAATGGCAAGCATTTCATGTAGAATACATCTCATAATAAATAAAGATTAAAAGCTAACTGAAGTAATATTACTAAATGAGCTAGTTAGCTAATTTATATATCATTTCATACATTCAGAGGCACTCCAAAGCTATTTACAATAAAACAAAAAAAGACAATAAAATACTAAAAGTGCTCATCCCAAAAAAGTCCCAACCCCCAGTACAAAATACCACCGCCCCTGGTTGCGCACTGCAGCCACCTGCAGTTGAAATGCCCAGGAAAATAAAAATGTTTATTCTGCTGCTGGGAAGAGGACAAAGTTAGAGCTTATGCCCCAGGCTGTGTTTCTTTAAAATGCTAACAGCTTGTTTGCTCAGCGTTAGCTGCATGTTACAGTCCACAATTTTGCTTTTCATCCCAGGGATTCCCAAACTTGGATCTCCAGCTGTTTTTTGGACTTCAATTCCCATCAGCCCTGACTACTGGTCCTGCTAGCTAGGGACGATGGGAGTTGTAATCGCAAAACAGCTAACAACACACACCCAAGTTTGGGAATCCCTGCATTAGTCCAACTGTTAGCACCAAATAAATGATAAATGTTAGGAGGGAAAGTAACCAATTCTTTTTGTAAGCCTACATTCTTCTGAGGGAACATGTTGTTTTCATTGTACTTTCTCTCTTCCGCTTTGCAGTCTCCACAAATGCCATTCTATAGAAGCAACATAAATTACAGTTATTTACAGTTATTGTCCCAATTCCTATTTGGGCAATTAGCAATCAAATGAAGTTCACTTCTCTCTAATTGTTGCTTTTTAATTTTCCTTCCAAAAGAGTTATGCTCTTCCCAAACTTCTCTTGTTGGTGACAAACTTCTCTTGTTGGTGACAAACTTCTCTTGTTGGTGTCAAACTTTTTAGACATGCATCAACATTTCACGACATAGTAATTCAGTTTTACTAGCAAACCAGAGATTAAACTAACTCCTTTTTCCAGCCCTGAAAGAAGTGTGGGGAACAGTCACGTGACACAACTATACACTGAAATGGACACGCTAACGTGTCGCGACACAGCTTGGAAAGCTCTGCTCTATATGATATTAAGTCCTACAAACTGCAACAAAGCACATCATTATTTCCTGTTTTAAGGTATTTGGGCTACAAGCCATAACCCTCTTATTCCTTGGGTAAAAGAGTTCAATGACTGCAGCTAAAGTATATAGGTTATTCTGAGAAAAGTGAAGCATTGTATGTGTCACATATTCTAAGGAATTCACTGTATGGATTCACAACAGTTTTGTCTTCTGGATAATAAAGTTTCAGGGCAGATCTGTGCCAACTAGCCTCCTTAAAACTTGAGGAAATAAACATGACCAGCAGTTTAAGGCTGTTCAGGCCTTTTAATGCTGCTGTTGTTGTTGTTGTTGTTGTTGTTGTTGTTGCAACACAAACACTCACAACACTAAAAAAAATAAACCTAACAAGAGAATACAAATACAAGTATGAATATAGATACAAATACTAAACAAACATATAACCATATTTCACTTCTTGTTTTCTCCTAATTGACTTCCTTCGTCCTCAATGCAGGTCTACTTTCATATTTAATAAACTGTTTCCTTCTCATTCCGTTTTTCCTACTTTTCTTTCTATTTTAGACCTTTATACCTTAATTTGTTTTGCAAAAGTTAATCAAAACAAATCCATGTATTAATTTGAGGGCACCGCTTTTTATGATACAGTAATCTCTATATTTTCCCCATTCCTTTTGAAATTTTTGTTTAGACTGACCCCTAACTGAATTTGTCATTCTAGCCAGCTCTAGGTTATCAAATAATTTTTCTTGTCATTCATTTTTGTTGGTCTGACTAGTTTTTCCAGTTTTTGGCAATTAGGATTCTCGCCACCAATATTGAATACAGGAATATTTTTGTGTTTTCCCTAGCAATATCTGAATCTAATATTCCCAATAGAAAAGCTTCTGGTTTTTTTTTTTTTTGGGGGGGGGGGTTTACAAAAGTTTGTTTAAGTATTTTCTTCAACTCTTCATATACCAAATCCCAGAAGCTCTTGATTTTATCACAGGTCCACCACATATGTAGGAGCGTCTCCGATGCTTGATTGCACCTCCAACACAATTTAGATTTTGTTTATACATTTTAAATATTTTGCTTGGTGTTAAATACCATCTATAAAACATCTTTAACAAATTTATTAAAATAATTCAACATTAATACATACATAGTACGAATATATAAACATACATTTCATACAATCCTTAAAAATATTCATACATACCCACACTCAATCCCACCCAGCCTCACAAGCTGTAAATCTCCAATTCTCTTTCCATAATCTCCCCCATGATGATAACTGAATAGGTTTTCTATGTCCATTGCCCCTTTAATCATTACCTCTTTTACTTGTTCATCCTTCACCTCCCACTCCAGATGGGCGGGGTACAAATAATAAATTATTATTAGTAGTAGTAGTAAAGCTTCATACATTTTAGAGATTACCTTTGTCTTATTTTGTAATAATTCTTTGTCCAATATTGAAATTTCTCTTGCAAAACCTTTTTTGTCATCTGTTCTGAACACTTCGTTTAATTGGTAGTACTGAATCCACCCTGTTAGGTGATGTTTTACTTCCTCATATTTTTCCAATTTCAATTTGTTATCTTTTTCTTCTAGCAGATCCTTTTATGTGCCCAATTTGATTCTGTATTTTTTCTTTTCACTGCTATCGCCTCCAAAGGCCAAAACCACCAGAGCATTTTAGGTTCTAATAATTCTTTGTACTTTTCACAGACTCTATATATCAACTTTCTTACAATATGGTTAAGAAATCCTCTGTGGACTTTCACCTTTTCATGACCTAAGTAGGCATGCCTCACATCACGGTTGTCAAACCCTTCTAAATCCAATAAATCTGCATTTTGCAGTATCATCCATTCTTTTAACCAATTTTGACAGACTGAATCATAATACAAATTTAAATCAGGTGGTGCCAATCCACCTCTATTTTTCTTATCTATTAATAATTTATGTTTAATTCTTCGCTTTTTGTACTTCCAAATGAATCTTGATATATCTCTTTGCCATGATTTAAAGCATCTTACCCCTCCAATTATTGGTATCATTTGAAATAAAAACATCCTTTTGGAAAGCACATTCATTTTCACTACTGATATCCTACCACAGAATGATAATTTTAACCTGTTCCAAATCTCCAGATCTCTTTTAATTTCTTTCCATGTTTTTATATAATTATCCTCAAATAGATTGCCATTTTTATTCGTCAGCCAGATTCCCAAGTATTTAGTCTTATTTAGTCCTGAGCTCTTCTGTAATTCTTCTTCTTCTTGTATTCTTTGCTAGCATGTTGGTCTTATTTTTATTTAACTTAAATCCTGCCACTTTTCCAAATTCGAGGGTCTTTTCTATTATTTTGTACGCTTTCCTCTGGATTTTCAGTGGTTAATATCAGGTCATCCGCAAATGCCTTTATCGTGTGCGATATCTTCCCCACCTTTTATGTCTCGATCTTTCCTTATTGAAATCTCTAGGAGTTCTAGTACCATAATGAACAATAAAGGTGAGAGGGGGCAGCCTTGCCTGGTCCCCTTACTTATCTTAAATTCTTCTATTATCTCATTATTTAATATCAATATGGCTCTCTGATTTCTGTATATCGCCTCGATACCCCTGCTGAAATTTTCTCCGAGTCCTGTGGCTTCTATAGTTTTTTTCATAAATCTCCAAGAGATGTTATCAAAGGCCTTCTCGGCATCTACCAGCATCAATATATCTTCTTCTTTTTTTGTTCTTACTTCCAAATATTCCAATATATCTATTATATTTCTCATATTATTGCGCATGTGTCTGCCTAGTAGAAAGCCCACTTGATTCTTATATATAATTTCATTCAGTACTCTTTTTAATCTGTTGACTAGGATATCAGCAAATATTTTGTAATCGTTATTTAAGTAATCGTTATTTAAGTTAATTTATATTTAATAGTGATAAAGGTAAAGGTAAAGGACCCCTGACAGTTAAATAAGTTGCAGACAACTCTGGGGTTGTGGCGCTCATCTCGCTTTACAGACTGAGGGAGCCGGGGTTTGTCTGCAGACAGTTTTTCCGGGTCATGTGGCCAGCAGGACTAAACCTCTTTGGGCGAAACCAGAGCAGCACACAGAAACACCATTTACCTTCCTGCCGGAGCAGTACCTATTTATCTACTTGCACATGCTTTTGAACTGCTAGGTTGGCAGGAGCTGGGACCGAGAAACAGGAGCTCACCCCGTTGCGGGGATTCGAACCGCCGACCTTCTGATCAGCAAGCCCAAGAGGCTCAGTTTTTTATTGATATTGGGTGCATTCCTTGTTGGGGATCAGAGTGATAAATGCTTCTTCCCAAGACTTTAGTATTCTTCCTTCTTTTAAAATTCCATTCATAACTGTTTTCATTGGTTCAGACAGTATCTCTTCTAGTTTCTTATAATATGCTTTTAAGGCAGTTTAAGGCCTTTTGAAGATGCTTCTGCCTACCTGGACAGTTCATCACTCTGCCCACTAGTACAAGGAGAACCAATGCCAGGAAGGGCTGATCAGGTGCAGTCACATCATCTTTCTGTGTGTGGGCTGCAGCAGCCACACACAGCCCAGGATCCCCCTCATCTGCTTTGTGAGTAGGCAGGGAGATCCGGGGAGATATCATGCACCTTGGGTTCTTGTTAGTGTGCAAAGCGACAAAACACACACACACACACAAGTCTAGGCTATTCCCAAAGAGAATAGAACATGAAAGTGAGAGAAAAGGCTGAATTCCCTGCAAAAAGAAACTATATGAGAACAACTGTTCTATGTTATGCCTTTGGGCAGAGGAGGCAGCACCAGCACCAATTCTAACATTAAAATTTGCAATCTGATACTAAACCACACAAAGAACCCTATTTTTAGCAAAAATTTCAACCATGCACACAGTTCCAGAAAAAATTCTTACTGAATACATGAGTAAACTCAGATTATACCAAAACTGTATGAGGAGGGAAATGTTTGTTTCAGGAACTTCTTACTTTAGCTATGTTGACCAAAGAATGAAAGACAACAGTGGGACTTTCCATTTGATAAGCTCTTTCAAATTTATGGCCTCCTTAACCTGGGTTTCCATTCAGATAAACACCCTGATGTAGTCAGTGTTAGAAATTAGCCAGGCGCCAGATCTCAAGTTTGCATTGCTGTGAAATACTTTTTAATAAAAACATTTTTCCTATTAACAGTCTTAAATCATGAACACTTACACAACTAGATATTTATTTATAACCCACTCTTCATTGTTCACACAACCCCATATGTTCACATATTTGAATGTATGTGACTATGTTGTACAGAATCAGATGGTTGATTTTGTGTTGTCTACTCTGAAATGAAACAGCAATCCCAAGTTTTTTTCTGCACTCCTACCTAAGACCCTTTGAATTTAAGTTGCCAGGGAATGAACTGGGGACCTTCTGTATGCACAGCCTGTGCTCTTCCCCTCAAGGCCACATGAGACTCTTTGAGGAGGAAGCGAAGGGATACTCTGTGCTCTTAATCTCAGGGTTGTGAGTTTGAGCCCCACGTTGAGCAAAAGATTCCTGAATTTGTAGGGGGTTGGACTAGATGTTCCCTGTGGTCCCTTCCAAGTCTACAATTCTATGGCTCTATGGAAACAATTTTCTATCCATAGCAAGAGCAACTCCCAAAAATGAATGTGGATGATGGGTATGTGTGCACTGACAAACAAATTTCTGCCTTATAGACATAAATCAAGGCTCGGAAAAGACACTGGGCAGGATTCTTGGACACAATCCCCAAAGCCTGCCTCTAATTTATCCTTTGATAGCAGGAATGAAGATAAACCTGTCAGATAATGAGATGACAGCAGAACTGTACTGGAGAGGCCCACACAGAGTCTGCATTAGAAAACACACCACAAACTGTTGGGATGTTTTTAAAAATCAAGTAAAACAGACACATTAAAAAGTAATGGCACCAAGTCACCTCTCACCAGAAGGGCATTCAGCTGAATGCCAGCAAGTTCGCCTACATCACAGAAGTGACCATGGCAATCCCCTGGGGCCACAGGCACCTCCTCAAGGATGGCACAAGCGACCCCCCCCCCCCAGACGGACGATCCCCAGGGCGCCCTGTGCCCACTCGTGCCCCTAGCCCACAACACCTGGAGAGGATCCCTACGGCCACCCACCACGAGAAGAGCAGCAGTCGTGGGAGGAAGTTCAGCTGGGAAGGGCAGGGGGCGGGGTAGGCGGGGGGGGGGCGCCGCCCGCCGCGAAAATGAGAGCTGGTCCCGCGAATCCAACAGGTCGGCCGGCCGTCGTGGTGAAGGGAGACCTTCTAAGAGGCCAGCACACCTGATGCATTTAAAAAGGGAGCCAGTCCTAAAAACAGAAATGAGAATACCGGGGGGCGGGCAAGGAGTTATAAGGTGCTGGAGGTGCTTTCAATGCTGCGGGGGTGGGATGAGGGGGCGAAAGCGACCCCCTTCCAGAAATGCCACGGCAGGGGAGGGGTGACCTGTGAGGGTCGCGGGCGGGGGAGGGGCGTGTCCCGAGTCCGAGGGGAACCGGAGGGGGGGTCTGCTCGGCGCTCTCTGCCCCCCCCGCCCGCCCAGGTGAAGAGGCCTCTCGGCAGGTCGCCGCCCCCGCCATCGCTTACCTGCTGGCGGCTGCTTCCGCCAGGGAGGCGCCTTCCCTGCCGGAGGGGCTCCGCGCCGCCACAGCAGCCCCCTCCCCTGCCCGCTCTCGCTCGGGTGGGGGGGCGGGGGGAGCCGCAGAGCCTCGCGCTCTCGCCCCTCAGGCGCTCAAGTCAAGGCAGTCAGTCAGAGGCGCCCGGACGCAACTTCGACCCACTCGCCACCCGACCGACCGACCGACCGACCGCCGCGCGCGCACACACACGCACACGCGCGCCCCCGCCTGCCCGCCTCTTCTCTCTCTCTCTCTCTCTCTCTCTCTCAGCCCTGCGTCCGTCCCCAAGCTGCCACGCAGGCCTCCCTCCGTCCCTCGTCGGGAGCGAGCGCGTACGCGTCACCGCCGGCTTCCCGCCCGCCACTCCAGAGGGGCGAGGGGGGCGTGGCTTCGCCGCGGGGCTCCTGCCCCCCCACTCGAGAGGCGGGGTGCGCGCGCAGGCGGGGCAGCGGCCGTTGGCGGGGGGAGGGGCGGCGCTTCCTTGTCCCTCGCGCGAGCGTGGGAGCGACCCTCGCGCGTGGCCCCTCTTTCTTTCTTTCTTTCTTTCTTTTCCCCTGCTGACGTGCAACAGTGAGGAGTCCCTGGGAAAGATATATTCCCCACAACTAAAGGTTATTGTGTGGTAAAAAAATAAAATAAAAGATGTTAAAAGTTGAGTCCAGTGAGTTGTCAAAAGTTCCTGACCCGTTTCCATGAAGGTGTGTCGGGCCACCTGGGAGGCGAGCGGCCGGGGGAGCAGATCCAGGCTCCCAGGAGCGCGTCGCCCTCCTCCCCAGAAGGCTCACCTGGTGCGACATTTCCCTCTCTCCTTCCCGCCCTTGGAGAACTGTCTTCCGCCCTTCCTCCTCCGCCTTCCTCAGAGTCATGCCTCCCTGAGAGCAAGGGGCCAGGACTGCAGGGCATCCCAGAAGATCTCGCCCACCAGCCTCTTCTCCACACGACCCACAGGTGATCCTTGCAACAGGAATACCGCTTTAAGATTTTTTCCCCCTACTTAGAATTCAAAAATAGTAGCAATAATGATTACCAATACTAAATAATTTTAATTTTATTTGCAGGAAGCGTACTTTATTTGAAGCATAAGATACTGGCAGCATTCACACAACGTGGTAAGCAATGGTTGGTGGTTTACTGTGAAGGGACAGACCTTGCCTGCGCCGGACAGCAACATACCACAATGCTTAGTTTAGTAACCCAATAACAAGTCGGTCCCTGATTCTGATGCAAGGCTAAGCCAAGGATCATGGTTGGTTTCTCCCATCCACTACTGGGAAGGAGCAAAGGGAGAGCAATCAGTGGTTTCACAGAAACTATTACCCGGTGGTTTACTGTGACATATGAACACACAGTCATATTCAAGGGATCACAAAAACAGTTTCTTTTCACTAGTTGCCAAAAACAATTTCTTCTTCTGAATTAATGCCAGTTTACCTTTATCCAGCCAAGGTTCCCTAATAAATTATGTTTCTGAAATCTGGGTAAGTGCGCTTCCCTTTAGGAGCAGCAATATGATTTTGTGGATGAAACCAGTGTCAGCAGTGTTACCCAGTGAACTGATGTATCCATATCCATTCTGAATCCTTCAGATTTGGCCCAATTAAGTTTATAGTCCAAAATACGTTCCAAGGAGGTGCTTGCAGCACCTTGGGTACGAATTCCAAATAGGATGGGAAACACTTCATCAGCAATTATCAGTTCTTAAAGTTTTTAATGTGTGATGTCTTAGTGTATTTTTGGTCTTTGTGGAAGCCGGCCAGAGTGGCTGGGGAAACCCAGCCAGATGGGCGGGGTACAAATAATAAATTAGTATTGTTATTGTTATTATTAGTCACTGATTATAATACCTTCATATCTTGCCAAATGCAAGAGATTATAGAAAAAGACCTAGGAATAACAGAGACAAGAGGGAGCTGTGCCTCACCCCCCTTTGCAAAGATGCTGGAGTTAAACGAAGTCATTCTTTTAGAAGTGAGGTCCTTTATGAATTAGTTTTACCTGTATTTAAAAATGCAGCCAGTGTGGGAGTTCTGTGGCTTCACTTACCCAGGAGTCAACTGAAGGGTAGAGAAGGAAGTAAAAGCACAGATGGTGACAATTACCTTATGAACAGTGGCCATTCACCAAAAATGTTAGTTGATAACACAGACCTCTACATTTTGCTTAGTTTTGGCTTCACTGTTTACATCTCCCCTCCGCAACTCAGGATAACAATACATCTTATGAAGTGGATTGCATACTCTGGGAAAAAGTAAGAGAGGCCATGATGGTCCTTTCTTTAAAGTGAGTTATGGCAAAGTCATCCGTTTTACACAAAAACGTTTAACACTATGTAGAAAAACATACTCTGCTTTGATTCCAGGAAGAGTTAAGGCTTGTACGTGCATAAATTTGTACCTGTTCTAACAACAGGCAGAGGGGAAAACACATTCCTCAAAAAGATTTGCAGTCAACATATTGGAGCAACATGCTAATCCATGAAATGTGTAGATTGGGAGAACTAAGAGCAACGAACATATGGACCTCTCAGTAGAGCTTAAACATTTTCAATGTTCCTAACAATAGCAAGATTTTTACATTTGATAATCTTAAGAGATTTACTCTTTTTTGGCAGGCACCGAAGCTGAAAGTGCTATGCCAGTCTTTCCATTCTTACCCAATTGCTGCTGCGTGTTTGGGTGCTGATTGACTAACTGAGCCCGTAACAAAACAGAGGGTGAGCATATACGGCTAGGAAATAGCAAAACCTTGCTTCCTCAAAACCAACATGCAAAATTTGTTTTGGGGACATTTCTGCGTCAGCTGTATCCTATGAAGGACTGCAAGTTCTCAATTTCTCCCCCCCCCCCTTTATTTTTTTGCAGCTCCATCTTTCCATGCACATAGAGCAAACTCACAGCTGGCTTCCCCAGAATGTCTGCCACATGCAGGCTCTGTTCTCATATTTCTGTAAGATCTGAGTCCCAAAGGAAGCATTAATGCTAGAGGAATGCATGCTGGCATGTGACTCCTGTGAAAGGAAGTTGGGGAAAGAAAACTCAAATAAGCTCCTCAGGTCCACTGTGGGAACCACCCTCTGCCTAAAGATTTGTGGGTCAACCTTTTAAATATTTTTCAATAGATAACACTGTTACAAGGAGGAGGGGGAGGCGTGAGCTTCAGAATTGCAGTCAAACTGGTATCCAGGAGGAAATAGCAGCCTAGACTGGTCATGTGGTGCAGGAAAGAAATCTGGACCAGCTGCCTGCAGACCTCAGCAGGGGAGCATGTAACTGATGGCAAACCGAAAAGAGAAAAATATCCCCAGCACAGGGTCTGAAATCAAAGGTTGCCATGCAGGAATAGGAAAATGGGGGAGTGTATGGGGGGGGGGGATGATGGCAGTGGCGTGGTGTGGGTGGCCAGCGCCCCGGGCTGCGCAAAGGGGATGGGGTGGGAGGGAGGTAAACAGACGGAGTATGCATGCACATTCAACTGCCTAATGGCAGTCGCCTCACCCAGGAGATCATAGCTGCAGAGATAAGAAAATAAGAGTCATTCCGTTGTCTGGAGATGTCACTTCCTGGTTCTCATGAAGAAACCATTTTCAACGGAACCCAGCAAAGGAAACATGTAGCTGTATTGAGACAGCACTGGGCGTTGAAGTTTTGTGCCCCTAACAATTTTTGGCAACCAGGGCAACCGTCCGTGCCCCTCCCCCAACACTACCCCACTAAATGATGGGGGTATCTGGAGTTCAGTTGTTCATAAGAAGATTTTAGGTTGCATACACACCATACATTTACATCAGGGGTCAGCAAACCTTTTCAGCAGGGGGCTGGTCCACTGTCCCTCAGGCCTTTTGGGGGGCCGGACTATATTTTTTTTGGGGGGGATGATGCACGAGCCCCAGTGGCTGCTTATCTGTCTTGCGAGTGGCAGAGGCTGGCAGTGGCACATCAAAGGGCTCCGGAGAGGGGCTGCTTAAAATGGCAGCCGCTTGAGCGCTGCTGCTGCTGGCACTAACAAAGCCCAGCCCCCTTCCTCCTCTAGGCAGGGCAGGGAGAAGCCAGGAGGAGGGAGGGAGGAGGAGCCGCTGCCGTGGGAGGAAGAGGGAAAGAACGTGCACGTGCTGGCGATCCACATGGCGATTCCCAGACAATCTGTGGGCCGGATCCAGAAGGCCATTGGACCTGATCCGGTCCATTTGCCGACCCATTATTTACAGCATTCAACAACACCCCAATAATCCTAGGAATAGAGCTACAATTCTCTTCACGGAGCTACAATTCTCAGCACCCTTAACAAACCTATGTTTCCCTTGGGGGAAGTCATGTGCTTTAAATGCTATGGTGTGTATACAGCCCTAGAAAAAAAAAATCACAAGGACGCAGATTTGCAGGGAGAACATACTGGTTCTAGAGCAGGCAGGAGTCATTGTTTCTCCATCACACCACCCTCTTGAATTTGTAATGCCTGGTGTTGCGGCCAGTGCCTGGCATCTCCTGTTTCTCAGGAAACACTATTTGCCCCAATCATGTGCTCCTATTTGAAGTCTTCACTGGCATTTCTTACACAGCAGGCTGGATAACAAGTTTATTCCACATGTGGATACTGTTTACTGTATCATCTCATGGCTTATTTTGCCTCTTGCCATCAGGTTTGCTTACATCAGGGTGGCTAACCCGGGGCCATTCAGACGTTGTTGGGTTCAACTCCCATGAGCCCCAAGAGGCATGGACATTGGTCAGGGATGGTGGCAGTTCTGTTTCAAGAATATTTGGAAGGCCACAGGTTAGCCATCTTGGCTCAAGCACTGCAAGGTGGTGTGTTTCTTTACGCCCTTCTCTTCTCAAAACTTAGTGTGCAGGGTGATTCCCAGTGGTCTTCCATCCAGGGTCTGGCCAGTCCCAGACCTGCTTAGCTTCACAAACAGAATTGTATCAAATGCCTTCAGACTAGTCACTTTGCAAGAGCCCCTTACAGCAGGCCAGTCATTCCGCAAACAGAAATAAGCTGGGTAATCATCGCAGCTTATTTAGAGCCCACAAAGAGAGGAGAGTTAAAACAGGTAGAGAAGACTCCAGTCTTCTTTCAGAATTAAAATTGTGGCAGGTGAACATTTAAAGTGCTATTGTACCACAGTCACAGCTTTCCCGAAATCATCTTGGGAACTGCAGTTTGTTGAGGGTGCTCTGTTCCCTGCACAGAGCTACAATTCCCAAGTATCCCAGTTTTCCAGGGACAGTCCCAGAATTACAGAAGCCATCCTGGTTTCTGATTTGATCCTGGAATGTCTTGCTTTCCCTCTATCGGATGTCCTTATTTTCATCAGAGAAATGTTGGGATGCAATTCCCAGAGTTCCATGGGAGGGATTGATTGTTGAACTACTCTGAGAATAGGAGTTCCCTAACAATGGGGCTGCCATACGTCCAGATTTTCCCAGACATTACCCAGATTTCAAAGGTGGAATTGATGTCTGGGGGAATTTCCAAAAGGCGGCACGTTTTTGTCTTTCAAAAGTTCGACAACTTTCGGGTTTTCCTAAAAAAAAACTCAACAACTTTCAGGGTGTCCTGGTTTTTTACTTTTTGAAATATGGCAATCCTACCGAACAACTCTTAGCACCCTTACCAAACTACATTCCCCAGGACTCTTTGGGGGAAGCCATGATTTTTTAAAAGTGGTATGATACTGCTTAGGGACGCGGGTGGCACTGTGGGTTAAACCACAGAGCCTAGGACTTGCCAATCAGAAGGTCGGTGGTTCGAATACCAACAATGGGGTGAGCTCCCGTTGCTCTGTCTCAGCTCCTGCCAACATAGCAGTTCCATAGCATGTCAAAGTGTAAGTAGATAAATAGGTACTGCTCCGGCAGGAAGGTAATTGGCGTTTCCGTGCGCTGCTCTGGTTCGCCAGAAGCGGCTTAGTCCTGCTGGCCATATGACCCGGAAGCTGTACGCCGGCTCCCTCAGCCAGTAAAGCAAGATGAGCGCTGCAACCCCAGAGTTGGCCATGACTGAACCTAATGGTCAGGGGTACCTTTACCTTTATGATACTGCTTCAAATGCAAACTGCAGATGGGGCCTCCTACCTCTTTCAGGCATTCAGGTGCTAAGCAGCTTCTTCTTCTTGATTTGCTCACTGTCTCCCTTGCAAAGACCTTGCCCTTCATGCACCAAGGTTTAATCCCCCATTTCTCTTTCTTCCAATCCAGTTTCATTGCAGCCTCACATTCTCTCTACAGCTGGAACTCTTCCCCCACATTCTACAATGCTGAACTTTTCATTTCTGTTATTTTTGTGAGTTTTGGCAGCTGCAGATGTTCTTTTGTTTTATTCTGTCCCCTTTTCCCCACTTAAATTGAAGCCAGGTACACCAATTGCGACTTTTAACAGCACCACCCTCCCCTTATTTCCCCCCCCCCCAACATTCTTCCTCCCATTCTGAGTGTTTTTCAGGCAAGTTTCTTTGGAATGTGCAGATTGGCTCCAGCTCCACATATGCTGCTGACTGCTGTTGTTTGGAGCGAATTGGCGGCTGCTTCCAGCATTCACAGCCAGATGTTACAAATGTGACCCAGCCAGAAGCTGCAATGTGCCCACACTCACTCTTGCTCCAAGCTGCAAAGCTTTGTGTGGGACTGCTCTCGCCTCCTCTGGAAATCTGAAGTCTGCTTTGCTCGCTAGTTTTCCCTCCTTTCTTTTTTAACTGGTAGTACAAGCTCTTTCACAACATCTGAAGTGCTCTCTGAAGAAAAGCAGGGCCTTCCTTAGCGACTGAGATTTTGCACTCCCAAAAACTCCTGGATGCAATGCCCAGAAAGCATCATTTTCAGTTCTTGGAATACTTGCTGCAGCTCAGGCAGGTTAACAGGTTTTCTCAGCTAAGTGCTGAGAATGGGACTGGGAAGGTGGAATTGCAAGGTCGAAGTAGGAGCCTAAATCACCCACATTTGGGTTTTAAAGAACTGGCAAATGCCCCTATATTTGGCTTGGCCTTTAACTAGACTAATGAGCTGAGGCTGTGCCTGAGATTTCTGGGAATGCATCCATGGTTAAGAGTGGACTTTACCCATGCTCCTTGCTGGCTCCTAGGAAACTCCTTGTGCTGTTGATGCACAGCTATGTCTTCCCATTCCATCTCCACTGGGAGTGGCTTTCAAGGTGTTGGGCCAGTGAGTGTCTAGAAGCAGTGATGGGCTGGATGGAGGATAATAAACTAATTTCTGGACCAGAAATTAGATGCACAGCCTTTTCTCGTAGCTTCAATAACTAGAGCAGGGTCAGTACAGGAAAGCCTCATTTTTTAATTTACTATTCTTTCTTTATTGAAAAGAGGAAAATGGCAAACTAGAAAGCCACATTTCTTCATATTAGGCAGGCAGCGAACTGTGCAGCCTTACCTGGTGGTTCAGCTAGCCCAGGGAGCCAGATGGGGTTGTGCCAGAAATATACAGTGTTCCAAGCCATAATTAAAACAAATTTAAATACTTATTTGTTCTAGGGAGCTGTGGAGAGTGCACATAGACCCCTGCAGCAGAGAAGGGGTTAAGTGGGAAATATTGAAGGTGCAAAGGCCACCCTGACCCCTGTCACTGGTGGTCCTTGTCAGTGGAGCTAGAGATGCTGGGAGCATCATTAGAGCTGCTATTTAAATTGCACGTTCATAGGGCAGGGCAATGGGTGAAGTCAAGGAACACCATTGTTTGCAGTTCATTAGCAACAGAGAAACAGGCGAGGGGGGAGAGAGGGTGAAGGGGCATCAGAGCAGCTCCATCCTGCCTGGCATGTGTGGACTGAGTAGCATAATGTTGAAGAAACGAGGACTGATTATGTAGTAGCCACAGCACTAAATGAAAGTCGCTTAAATTGGCATTTGTTGGAGGACGGCTCAGAATATAGCTAGAAAGTTCCCAATGAGAGCAAGGCCACGTTCACAAAAGCTCTTTCCCACCCAAAATTGGCATGAAGGGCATTTCATTTTTTATGGGAGATATTCAAAACTGGATGGTGATGTGTTTTGTTTTTGCAAAAGTGAGTATTCTCAGGAAGCCATAATCGCTGCATGAAATTCAAGTTGTCTGTGACTGTGTGTGCGTAATTCTGGCTGTCTAAATAGTGGGAAGACAAGTCTTGGCACCGTCCAATTCTAGAGGGATGGCTATGGTAGCAATCTTTTTTGATGAAAACAACACACAGTCCTGCTGTTGCACCTTGGGAACTACACCATGGACCAGAAAAGCCCATTTTTCTTGGTTGCGTCTTGCAGGGACACTTTTGACTTTTTGCATTAGGAGCGCCGATTGGATTTTTCGGGGCTTGGCTTTGACTGTTGGTACTTTGCAGACAGGCCTCTGTGAGGCAAGGCAGGGCATCTGTGCCAGAGGGCAAATTTTGAGGTGCAATTAAATGACAAGAGACTTTCAATTATTGACTTAATAGATGATCTATCTCCCAACAGAGAACCTTGGGAAGATCAGCTGCAAGGGGGTTACTAGGTATGGGCCCATGACACATGATATTTTTATTTATTTTTTGCAAATTATTTTTGCAAATAAGCATGAATTTGCTCATTGTTGCAACTGCATATGCTGAATCCACTTTTTGGAGGGAGAAAACAAACTCGGCCTATCAAGACTTCCTCTGAGCTATAGAGTGCCAAAAAGTTTTTCTGAGTGCAGTATTTTGTTTGGGCTTCCTCCACCTGGAATATGTTAGAAAGAACTAATGTTCATATGAAAACTAAAATAAGGACTGCTGGGTTGATTAAATTGTTGGGTGTATGTGGTTTAATTATCACTGCTGCTGTGCACCAGGGTGAGTTGTAAGCAGAGGTGAAATATACTCGGAGTCGACTGTGTGGATTTCATGCTCTTTATTCAGCTCATAGTAGTGAGGAATGAAAGTTCCCCCAAAATATCTGCTTTATATACAATGTTTACACAATGGGCCGCACGTGATTGGCTAATTCTGGGATTCTCCTGAAGGCCAATCAGGTTGCGGATTCACTTCCACCTGGAGCTGGATTGGGTGGCTCCTGCAGACCAATCGTACTGCCGCATTGTTCTAGGACCAATCAGACTGCTGCATTCTGGATCCTATTGTTCTAGGACCAATCAGACTGCTGCATTCTGAACCCTATTGTTCTAGGACAAATCAGACTGCTGCATTCTGGATCCTATTCAACTCAGTACATAACAGGAGGCACAACGTGGGTTGCCAACTCCAGGGACCATGGGGAGGGGTGGGTGGGAGGGAGGGAAGGAAGGGGACGGAGTGCGCATGCACATTCAACTGCCTAACGGCATCTGTGTCACCCAAGAGATTGCCGCTGCAGAGATAAGAAGAGTCTTTCTGTTGTCTAGAGAGGTCACTGCCTGGTTTACCATGGAGAAGCCATTTTCAACAGAGCCCAGCAACAGAAGCATGCAGCTGTATTGAGGCAGAACTAGGTGTTGAATTTTTGCGCCCCATCACAATTTTGCTCCTGGGGCAGCTGCCCCAATAGCACCCCCCACTCTATGCCACTTCTATTGCCTGTAAGCAAAGACAAAATAAGTGTATGGAAGGTAAGGTTGCCATATTTCAAACAGTAAGAATCTGAACAGAAAAGTTGTTGAGCTTTTGAGGTATTTTTATGCAAAAACGGCACTGCCGACATAGGCTGCCATTCATCCGAATTTCCTGGACTTTTTTGCTGATTTCTGTCTGGACACTGCTGCCAACTGCAATATTTCGGATATGTCCTGGAAATTCCAGACATATGGCAACCCTAATGGAAGAGACATCTGGATTTTGGCACACAAAAATCCAGGGCTTTGACCCCCTGGGTCACCCCATGATAAAATCCCTGGGTGCACCTATGAAATAGATTGTTGAACACCGGCTCTTACGATGCCTACAGGTGGCAGTAGGGCCAGGTCTACTCTTAGGCAGAATGAAGCATCTCTTTCAGGCACCAGGGGCTGAGAGGCAGCCATAGTGGCACTGAGTTAGCCTGCTCTGCACTTCCTAAGCTACCCAGCTGCCTCAGTATTACAGTGGAGCAGTGACAGATTTACGTATTAGCTAAACAAGCTATAGCTTAGGGCCCCACTCTCTTGGGGGCCCCAAATAAATTCAAAGCGGGAAAAACTGGGTGTGCCTTTCCAAAATATAAGATAAAAAACAAATAAGACCTACCTACAGGAACAGTGTTTTGTGTTGTGCAGGCTCCTATGATGTAAGTAATGAGCCCCACCTGCTACCCTGCTCCCTAAAATATCACTAGTTTGCTCATTTCTATATATAGGGTACCTGCATTCTGCACATGCACATGGCTTGAGAGACCTATTAAATCCAAAAATTACCATATAGCATATAGTCAACACAAAACCAGCAACCATTTGTTGTTGACAAAGGACAGCTGGACATATAAAGGGCCCCATTACCTTCAGGAGCTTAAAGGTAAAGGTACCCCTGCCCATACAGGCCAGTCGTGTCCGACTCTAGGGTTGCGTGCTTATCTCGCTCTAGAGGCCGTGAGCCAGCGCCGTCCGAAGACACTTCTGGGTCACGTGGCCAGCATGACGAAGCTGCAGCTGGCGAGCCAGCACCAGCGCAGCACACGGAAACGCCGTTTACCTTCCCGCTATAAAGTGGTACCTATTTATATACTTGCACTTAAGAGTGCTTTCGAACTGCTAGGTGGGCAGGAGCTGGGACCGAACGACGGGAGCTCACCCCACCACGGGGATTCGAACCGCCGACCATACGATCAGCAAGTCCTAGGGCCTCCTCAAACCTAAATCTGGTCCTGCAGTGGAGGGTGTTGTCCCATCAATGGTGTCAAAATAAAATTCAACTGCCAGTCCAGCCAGACTGTATGTAGAATGATGTGTGAGGGTTTCCTTCGCTTCAGGCAGCAAAATGTCTTGAGCTAACCATGAGTGGTAAGGATCAACGCACTGTCCTGTCGCACCTAACTAGGTGCTTCAGCAAACAGTGCTGATGAGCACCCCAAGGAGAAGCTATGGGGCAAAGGCAAATCCCTTGTTGCTCCTGTTGAGCTGAATGTGTCCCCTCCTGCCCCCTGGACTGCCTGCCAAGCTCTAGCTTTCTACATTCTGGATACACTTAATTACGTAGGTTTTTTGACCAGCTGTTTTTCATGCATCATTGAGAATTTGTGATGGAAATATGAGCAATCCATGTTAAACACCCTGGGCTAATTGAGCAAAGTGTGCAGGGAAGGGGGTCTACGGGAAGCAGGATCCATACAACCGTATATGCAAGTTAGCATACGAAAAATTGATGTAGATTTGTGTCCTTTTTTGGCAATACATAAGAGGCCACCGGCACATCGTACACGGGGAGCAGTCCTTGGCTATATGCACTACAGTATGGATCATCCACTTGATTTCTGCAATTTTGTTTTAGACTGTTTTAATGCTGCTTTTATTTTAATGTTGTGTTTTAATTGTTGGATCCTGTCCTGGGACCTTAGGGTGAAGAGGATGATGATAATGATAATGATAATAATGATAACAACAACAACAATAGATTCTTTACACTCACACATAGAATCATAGAACTGTATAATTTGAAGGGACCCCAAAAGTCATCTAGTCCATCCCCTGCAATTCAGGAATCACAGCTAAAGAACCCCTGACAGTTGACCATCCAAACTCTGTTTAAAAATCTCCAGTGAAGAAGAATTCACCACCTTCTGAGGGAGTACGCTCAATTGTTGAACAACTCTTACTGTCAGAGAGTTCTTCTTACTGTTTAGCCAGAATCTCCTTTCATGTCATTTGAATCAAATACTTTGAGCCCTACCCTCTGGAGCAGGAGAAAACAAGCTTGCTCTATCCTCCATGTGACAGCTCTTTAGCTATTTGAAGATGGCTATCTTATCTCCTCTCAATCTCCTCTTTCCCAGGCTAAACATCCACAACTCCACCAACCATCCTCATAAGCCTTGGTTTCCAGACCCCTGATCATCTTGCTTGCCCTCCTCTGCACACGTTCTAGATTATCAGTATCCTTCTTAAATTGTGGTGCCCAGAACTGGACACAAGACTCCAGCTGTAGTCTCACCAAGGCAGAATAGAATGGTGCTATTATTTCCTTGATCTGGACACTAATCTTCTGTTGATGCAGCCTAGTATAGCATTAGTTTTTTTGTTTTTTGGGTTTTTTTTGTTTTTTTTTTTTGTTTTTTTTTTGCTGCTGCATCACACTGTTGATTCATGTTAAGCTTGTGGTCCACCAAGACTGCTAGATCCTTTTCACATGTACTGCTAGTAAGCCAGGTGTCCCACGTCCTATATTTGTGCATCTGGTTCTTCCTGCCTAAGTGCAGAACCCCACACCTGTCCCTATTGAAATCATTTTGTTAGCTTGGGCCCAGTTCTCCAATCTGTTAATGTCATTTTGAATTCTGCTTCAAAGTTTGGTGTCATCTGCAGATTCGATGAGCATCTCCTCAATTCCCTCATCTGTTGTTTATAAAGACATTGAACAACAATGGACCCAGGACAGAACCCACTTGTCATTTTTTTCCAGGATGAGGAAGAACCATCAAATAGCACTCTATGGGTTCAGGCAGTCAACCAGCTACAAATCCACCTAACAGTTACCTCATTCAACCCACATTTTACTAGCTTCCTTACAAGAATATCATAGGGGATTTTGTCAAAAGCCTTACTGAAGTTTAGATACAATATTTCCACAGCATTCTCCTAATCCACCAAGCTAGTAACTCCATCAAAAAAGAAATTAGATTCGTCTGGCATGACTTGTTTTTGAGAAACTCATGCTGGGTCTTAGAAATCACAGCATCCTTTTCTAAGTGCTCACAGTTTGACCGCTGAATTATCTGTTCTAGGACCTTTCCTGGTATCAATGTCAAGCTCACTGGTCAGTGGTTACATGGGTCTGCTTTCCCTCTCTTTGAAGATGGGGACACCTCCAGTCTGTAGGGACCTCACCTGTTCTCCAAGAATTCTCAAAAATCATAGACAGAGGCTCTGAGATCACATCTGCAAGCTCCTTTGGTACCCTTGGGTGCAGCTCATCAGGCCCTGGAGATCTGAATTCATTTGAAGTAGCCAGGTGTTCCCTTACCATCTCTTTTCCTGTCTTGGACTGCAGCTCCCTCCCTCCATCATTGATTCAGTTATCACCAGGTTGGGCATCGCTTTCCTTGTGGGTGAAGACAGAGGCAAAGTAGGTGTTGAGTAGTTCCATCTTCTCTCTGTCGCCCGATAGCCTTTCCCTGTCTTCTCCATACAGAAGACCCTTCACTTGCTTGTTCTTCCTCTTACTTCGGGCATAGCCCCCAACCCCTTTTTTATTATTTCTATCCTCTCTTGCAAGCCTGAGCTCATTCTGAGCTTTAGCCAGCCTGACTTTGCCCCTGCAACTGTTGGCTACTCGTCCATGCTCCTCCTTAGTGATTTCTCCCTTTTGCCATTTCTTAACTCTCAGCTCATCTGTAAGCTCCTTATGCAGCCACAGTGGTTTCCTTAGATGCCTCCCACTTTTCTTTCTTGTTGGAATTGTCTGCAATTGGGTGTCTTCAATATTTCTCCTTTTGGAAACTCCCATCCATCTTAGACTCCCTTCTCTTTGAGTATTTCTGACCGTGGGATCTCACCCAGGAGCTGCTTAAGCTTGTTAAAATTGGCCTTCTTAAAGTCCAGAGTTCATGTCTGGCTACCCTCAGCTTCCCCTTGCCTCTCTATCATGAAACCCAAGAGGACATGATCATTTCCTCCCAAGTTTCTGAGCACTTCCACTTCATCAATCATCATCTCCTCCCTGTTGGTGAGGACCAGGTCCGAGATAGACGATCCCCTTCTTGCTTCTTCCATCTTCTGGGAAATGAGACAGCGAGGCAGTAGAGGAATTTGTTGGACCTTATATTCTTGGCAGAGTTTGAATTCCAACAGATATTGGAGAAGTTGAAGTCTTCCATGACCACTATATCTCTCCTTTTTGAATGTTTGGTAATCAGCTCTAGGAAGGCATCATCTAAGTCTTCAGTCTGGCTTGGCGTCTATAGCAGACACCCACAGGAAGGTCACTGTTGTTTATCTCACCTACAGTTTTTACTCATATATTCTCATTCAGCTTTCCATGCTCCAGGTCGGTCATTGATTTATTCACAAGTGTACACATCGTTTACATACAATGCTACTGCTTCTCCCTTCCTGTTTGGTCTGTTCCTTTTGAACAGGTTATTCGCCTCAATTCCTATTTTCCAGTCATGAGTCCCATTCCAGTAATGCCTACCAGATCACATTTGCCATTCTGTAATTCATCTTACTTGTTTCCCATACTCTGTGCATTTGTGTAGAGACAATTGAAACCATGAGTCCTTCCCTCCAGCTGCTCCCTTCTTGTACTTTCTTGCCCTTTAGTAGGTTTCTAGAGCACCACCTCTGTTTCATTTGCATCAATGAAGCTATTATCCCCAGTACCAGGTGTTCTTCTGTCACCTGTAATGTTGTCTCCCTCCCTATCAGGATTTAGTTTCAAGCTCTCCTGATCAGTTTGTGAGACTGTTAGCAAACACATTCTTGCCAACCACTATGAAGTGCAGTCCATCTCTCAGTAGAAGTCCTTCTTCAAGGAAGCGGAGACTGTGATCCAAGATGCCAAACACTTCCTGACGACACCACCTGCACACCCAGTGATTTACTTGAAGTATTTTCCTCTCTCTTTCTGGGCTGCGACCTTCAACTGGAAGGAGTGACGAGAAGACCACCTGTGCCCCAAGGCTCTTCAGCTCCCTGCCCAGAGTCTCACACTCCCATGCTATATGTTGAAGGCCGTGTGTGGCAGTATTATTTGTACCCACATGAATCAGAATGACTCTGTCCTCATCGCAACTGCGTTAATTTTTGCACAAATTGAGCAGTGACCTATGTTTACGAAGAGGGTTCCTGGTGGAGCTGCATTGCGGACTCGGCTGTTTTTGCTGAATCAGCGGCAGCAAAATGAACAGGTAATTACGCCCTGCCATGTGTGTCTAATTCTGACACAGGCAGCAGCTGAGCAGCAGGCTGTGTGACGCTACCAGTGGACGATGGGGAAGGAGCAAGGAATAAATTGGTCCCCATGGCCAGAGGGAGGGGAAGGGGACTTTGTCAGATCCCTCTGTCTTCCTATGGCACTGAGAATCTGCCTTTGCTGCGATGGCATTATTTAATACCGCTAAGATGTCAACAGGAAATCCTTTCAAGCATAGTTTGATACATCATGACAGAAAATCATTCAAGGCAGGGGACAAGATACCCAGCCGCGATGGAGGGTCTGGGGTGGGGGTGGGGGGGCATTTCCTTCAAATCACCATGTAAAAATCATGATGCAGCAGCAAAACAGAAACCCCCTTCCCAGAGGAAATAGAAGGTCTTTAATGTGTGCAATTTCCCCCTCCAGTGGGTACAGCATGAGACCCTTAATCTTAGGATTGTGGGTTTGAACCCCACATTGGGCAAAAGATTCCAGCATTGCAGGGGGCTGCACTAGGTGACCTCTGTGGCCCCTTCTAATGCTGCAATTCTATGAGTCTATGCTCCCAATCCAACAAGCCCCTCCATATCATGAACTGAGACACAACTCTTCAGAAGTTGGATCTGGGCTCTGCTACCAGCAAAAAAACAGGAATTAAAATCCTTTGGGAGATGGTGGGCTCCTTCATTGGAGGTTTTTCATTGGAGGTTCAGTGCCCAACTGTCAAGGATTCTTTAGCTGTGGTTCCTGCATTGCGGTTGGACTAGATGGCCCTCAGGGTCCCTTCATGATTCTAAAATTAAAACCAGCAATTAGACTTCCGGAGGCGGCGCGAAGGGTAATGGCTGCCCTTTCCTAACTGGGAAGGGAGCTCCGTCCGAGAACGGGTCGTCCGCTACGGCGAAGCGGAGACCCACATCGGAAAACTGCAGGCAGCAGAAGCCTGCAGTCTTGGGACCCGGCGGGCGCCAGGCGCAGCCCCCAAAACGTTGAAGGAACCCCGTAAGGGGCTCCGGATCGCGGAGGAGGCTGCGGCGCTGAGGGTCGTTCCGCAATCGGCGGAGTGAAGCCGCGGAGCCGTTGCCGGTGAGCGCTGACCTTTCTTCTTGTGACTGCTAAAACTGGAAAGGAAGAAATTCGTGAGTAAATGGGACTTATACTTTTAACACCCCGAAAACCCTGAAATTGGCTGAAAGCGGATTGACGATAAACAGGAAGTCCGTCTTCCGCTAACACTGAACTTGAAAGCAAAGAGCAGGAGGAGTGGAGACAAAGAGCCAATTTTCAAACTGACAGATCTGGCACCTATTTAACTATCGCATTGGGTGGATTAAGGACTAAAATTTGCTACTTTTTATTGGACCTATATGGAAACAAAGATACCTCTCTTCTGTCTGGCTTTTGGATACAATTAAAAGAAAGAACCCAGGCGCGGGTTTTGCCTGAGTAAGTGGCTGTCAGCCTGCAAAGCTGGATACTTAGATTCAGAACTTTGAAACATTCTGAGCTTGAACTGGTAACTTTGAAACTTTGGCTGTCTAAGCACTGATGGAAATATTGATGGGTTTTTAAGCCCTAACTCTGCCAAAATTTATATTGTGGAGATCTTTGGACATTGAACTGTACTTATTGATTTGATTTGATTTGATTTGGATATCTCTCTCCCTAAAGACATTATAAGCTCCCCCTAGAGGCATTGGGAATTAAAGCAGTGACTTTAATTTACTTTCTCTTTCCCGGCCTCCTGTTTGAATGTGAACATCTGGGTTGTTGCTTTCTCATGGGAACATTCAAAGTTGACCTTGGCTTATAGATAGCTCTGGAATGAGTGGAACAAGAAAAAAAGGGGGAAGAACAAAACAAGCTACTCTAACGTTATCTGCAGTCTCGCAGCGTAGATCATCTGTGCCTACTTTACCTTCTACTTTACCTCCTGAGGCAGAAGCGGCCTCCCTTCTTCAGTCAGGGGAGGGGGAGACTGAGGAACTGCAATTGGAAGAAATGGCCACAGGAGGAAGTGGCTCTATTTTGGAAAAGATCTTTGAAAAATTGGAGGCTCTGGACAAAAAAGTTGATCAGCAAACAGCAAAAATTGACCAAAACACAGAAAGCCTGAACAGACTAACTGGACAAGTTGCACAGAATGCTCAATCTATTGGAGAACTAAAAGAGGCTGTAGGTGAAAATCGGAAATTGGCTGAGGAGACCAGCCAAAGAGTGGGTCAGCTTGAAAAAGAAGTGAGACCACTCAGCAAACAAGTAGGGGAACATCAGATCTACTTTTCTATGACAGAACTTCGGAACAGGGAGGCCAACTTGAGGATACGTTCATTACCAGAAGTGGAAGAAGGCAACCTAGTCGAATTTTTAACTAAAGAATTTTCCAAGTTTTGGAATTTACAAGAAGAAGATTTTAAAATTGTATCTGCTTTTAGACTTGGAAGGCTTATAAGAAAAGAGAAACCCAGAGATTGCCTGATAATATTGAGATCAAAGGAGGAAAGGGACAAGATTTTGGGCCTGCACTACGGGAAGTCACTGGACATTTTGGACAGAAGAATTGAAATTTACAAAGATATTCCTAAACAGCTATTAGATCTCAGAGCAGAATACCAGGAACTAGCAAAACTGTTAAGGAGCAATTCGATTATCTTCAGGTGGGAGTTCCCTCAAGGAATATCGTTTACTTTTAGAGGGAGAAAGATTAAAATCAGAACATTAGAGGATAGAGACAAATTTTTGGCGGCACACGGAGAGGATCTTCACAAAGGACTTGGACTGCCTTCAGGGCCTGAACCTTCAGGGGGAACAGCACCCTCAGATCCTGAAAACTCGGAAAATAAAGCACTCCCACAGCAAGAATAACCAGATTTTTTCAGGATGTCTCTGCAACTTTTGAGTTGGAATATAAATGGCTGTAACATCCCAGAAAAAAGGAAAAAATTTTTTCACATGTTAAGAAAGGAACAATTGGACATTATTTGCCTACAAGAAACACATGTGACTAGGCTCCACAGAAAAGTGCTAATAAACAAGAGACTTGGTCAGGAATTTATATCTTCGGACAATGTCAAAAAAAGAGGTGTGGTGATTTATGCAAAAGAGAGCCTGTCACCTAAATTTCTGTTTAAAGATGAACATGGCAGAATCCTAGCAATAGAAATACAGTTCCAAGGCGAAAAAATTTTGATATTAGGAATTTATGCCCCAAACGAAGGAAAATCGGAATTTTACAAGAAATTGCATGAGACTATGCTGGACTATCTGGACTATGACAACATCATCATGATGGGAGATATGAATGGAGTTGCTTCAACAAACATGGATAAGTCACAGAATCAAAATGTTACTAAAAACGGAAGATTACCAAAGACTTTCTTTGAAATGACAGACAATATGGACTGGATTGACATTTGGAGAGTGAGAAACCCCTTGGGAAGGGAAGGAACATTTTTCTCTGAGGCCCAGATGACATGGACAAGAATCGACCAAATATGGATAACTAGAGGCCTGGCTCCAAAGATCAGAAAGGTGGAAATATGCCCAAGGACATGCTCTGACCACAATGCCCTGAGAATGGATATGATATTGACTTCAACAGGTTCCTTCAGATGGAAGATGAATGATGGCCTGTTTAGAGACCAAGAGATTATCAAGAAGGCCCAAAAAACACTAAAGGACTATTTTGAGATTAATATGAATACTACAATTGAAAAAAGAACTATCTGGGACGCGAGCAAGGCTGTAATGAGGGGGTTGCTGATACAACAGAATACGATAAAGAAAAGAAAGCAAAACGAAAAGAAAGATAAAATTTTGGAAAGAATTAAGGAATTAGAGAAGAAGTTAAGATCTAATCCAAAATCCCAGCCGATTCTAAGAGAAATCAAACTTCATCAAGCACAATATTTAACATTGATAAACCAGGAAATAGAATGGAAAATTAAGTTAATGAGACAAAAAACTTTTGAATCGGCAGATAAATGTGGAAAACTGCTAGCCTGGCAGTTGAAGAGGCGACAAAAGTTAAATACAGTGACAAATTTAGAGATAGAAGGAAGGAATATCCAGAACCCCGGAGAGATTAGAAAGTGCTTCCAGAGATACTTTAAAAAATTATATACCCAAGGGCCACAAGACGAAACCGAGATTAAACGATTCTTGGCATCAAATGGACTAGCAAAACTCTCAGAAGAAAATAGAACAATTTTAAACGGCAAGATAACACGACAGGAGATTGAGCAGGCCATCCAGAATATGAAACAGGGCAAATCGCCAGGACCTGACGGGCTGACCTCCAAGTATTATAAGACATTGAAAGACTATTTGATACAACCACTAATGGAGGTCAGCAATGAAATCATGGAGGGAAAGAAGGCGCCGGAATCGTGGAAGGAGGCTTTTATCACATTGATACCAAAATCGGAAACTGAAAAGAACCAACTCAAGAACTACCGCCCCATCTCCCTTTTGAATGTGGATTACAAAATATTTGCAGATGTTTTGGCAAGTAGATTCAAGAGGGTTTTAAACAAAGTAATTCATAAGGACCAGGCAGGCTTTCTCCCAGGTAGACATATGTATGCCAACACTAGGAATATTATAGACATATTGGAACTCTTACAAACAAACATAAATACAAGAGCAGTTTTAATCTTTATAGATGCGGAGAAGGCCTTTGACAACATTTCCTGGAAGTTTATGAAGGGGAATTTAAAAGAAATGGGAGTGGGGCGGGGGTTTGAAAATGGGATTGATGCAATATATTCAGAACAGAAAGCAAAATTGATAGTTAACAATG
The DNA here is from genome assembly GCF_964106915.1 of Podarcis gaigeae. Taxonomy (NCBI): domain Eukaryota; kingdom Metazoa; phylum Chordata; class Lepidosauria; order Squamata; family Lacertidae; genus Podarcis; species Podarcis gaigeae. The sequence continues at coordinate 1,316,604 of NC_139691.1, forward strand.
TGGTTACAGAAGAGTTTAAAATTGAGAAAGGGACACGACAAGGCTGCCCGATCTCCCCGTTACTGTTTATTTCAGTCCTGGAAGTGCTCCTGAACATGATTAGAGGGGACCAGCGGGTGGAAGGGATTCAGGTCGGAATGAAACAATACAAGCTTAAAGCCTTTGCAGATGATTTAGTTTTAACACTACAGGAGCCAGAATCTAGTACGAAAAGAGTTTTACAACTGATTCATGACTTTGGTCGAGTGGCTGGATTTAAACTAAACAAGCAAAAAACTAAGGTGTTGGGGAAAAACCTGACGGACACTGAGTCGGAACGGTTTCAGAGAGAGACAGAGTTGACTGTGGTTAAGAAAGTGAAATACCTAGGGGTAAACATTACAGCTAAAAATTTGAGTCTGTTTAAAGACAATTATGAAAAATGCTGGTCTGAAATTAAGAGGGACTTGGATAGCTGGTCAAAACTAAAACTTTCCTTGTTAGGACGAATAGCTGCCATCAAGATGAATGTATTGCCAAAAATGTTGTTTTTATTTCAGACACTGCAGATTGTTGACAAAACGGAGTGCTTCCGGAAGTGGCAAAAAGATATCTCCAAATTTGTCTGGCAGGGCAAAAAGCCCAGAATTAAGTATAAGATATTAACAGATGCAAAAGAAAGAGGGGGCTTTGCCCTGCCAGACTTAAAACTGTACTATGAAGCCGCAGCTTTCTGCTGGCTAAAAGATTGGCTACTTCTTGAGGACACGGACGTGTTAGATTTGGAAGGTTTTAACAACGCATTTGGGTGGCATGCATACCTATGGTACGACAAGGCTAAGATTTATAAGGTTTTCAAGAACCATATTGTCAGAAAAGCAATATTTAATGTTTGGACTAAATACAAAGACTTACTAGAGAACAAAACACCGAGATGGCTGTCCCCTCTGGAGGCTAAGGCCTTAAAAAGACCCAATATGGAGGCCAGATGGCCGAAATATTGGGAAATAATAGAAAAAGATGGAAATAATTGGAAACTGCAGAGTTTGGAAAAAATGAAAGGTAAAGTGCGAGACTGGCTACATTACGCTCAGATTCAAGAAATTTTCAAGAATGATAAAAAGTTAGGATTCCAGGTGGAGAAATCGAAATTGGAAACAGAACTGTTAGAACCTAAGACGAAGGTATTGTCAAAAATGTATAACTTGCTGCTGAAATGGAATACACAAGACGAAACGGTGAAATCGGCTATGATAAAGTGGGCACAGGATGTTGGGCATAATATTATGTTTGAGGACTGGGAAAGGTTGTGGACCACCGGGCTGAACTTCACTGCATGTAATGCACTGAAGGAAAATGTAATGAAAATGATATATAGGTGGTACATGACCCCAGTGAAACTGGCCAAAATATACCATTCGTCTGAGAATAAATGTTGGAAATGTAAGGAAAATGAAGGAACATTCTTTCACCTCTGGTGGACTTGCCCTAAAGTGAAGGCCTTTTGGGAAATGATATACAATGAGTTAAAAAAGGTGTTTAAGTATACCTTTATCAAGAAACCAGAGGCCTTCCTTTTGGGTATGGTCGGCCAGTATGTGTTAAAGAAAGATAGAACATTTTTCATGTATGCTACAACGGCGGCAAGGATACTCATCGCTAAGAATTGGAAAACCCAAGATCTACCCACGCTGGAAGAATGGCAGATGCAGCTGATGGACTATATGCAACTAGCCGAGATGACAGGCAGAATCCGCGACCAGGGAGAAGAAAGGAGTGAAGAAGACTGGAAGAAATTTAAGATTTACTTACAAAAGCATTGTAATTTGGTTGAATGCTAACAAGGTTGCCAGATCAAAGATAATTGTCTATCACTAAATCATATTTTATAAGTTATATTTTGAGTTTAAACAAAATTATTGAGTTTGTGAACATTTAATAATTTGTTTTGAAAAATTTTATTTTTAAATGTGCAAGTGGAAGCGGGAGGCGTGAGGGAGTCTATGACAGAATGAAAAGATGTTAACAAAGGTATCATTTGTTAGATATGTATTATTATGGAAAACTTAATAAAATATTTATAAAAAAAAAAAAAACCAGCAATTAAATTTCAGTTTGCCCTGACAGCAACCTGGTGGGAAGCATCACCTTCACCTTAGTTTTCAAAGGCCTGTCTGAAGAGGAAGGTCTTAGTCTGTGGGCAGAAGGATAACACAGAGTGAACTGATCTACCCTACATGGTCTCCTTTTAGCCCATATCTGTACCCAGTGCTTTTTTAAAAGAAAAAAAAAAGGTGCTGGGACTCACCATGAAGTTGTCACAGTAAGTGCCACACTTTTAACATTGGGGGGAGCAGTGCTGGTACTGCATACACTCGAGTACCCCCAGAAAAAGCACTGCCTGTACCTTTCGGCACCGGTGTTCTTGGGAACTGTTGACTCCAGTTCCTCCTCTGACAGCTCTAAAGGTTAACCCCCAGCGGCCCCCTCAAGGGGGTCATTGGCCTGTGGGATCCAGGATTAATCCTCCGGGGTCTCCATGTCTGGCACCAGGTCAGGGTTAGGCCGAGGAGCAACGTGGATCCAGCTGCCACTGGCAGACTCAGCACAACACCACGACAAGGAGATCTTGCTTAAGGTTACCAGACTTTTTCCAAAGAATCCAGGGACACTTGTGCCATTGAACCAATCACGCAACATTCATTCCCTACTAATAAATCTACAACACTTAAATGAAATCACATTAAATGAAATCCGGGGATATTCCAGGAACAGATTTTGTCCTGGGACAGATTTGTAAATCCGGGGACTGTCCCCGGGAAACAGGGACGTCTGGGAACCATAATCTTGCTGCTGACCTGTAAGAGCTCCTAAAAATCCCATGCCCCTCTACTAAAAGACAAGCACTACAGCAAATGCCTGGGTAAACAGGAATGTCCTTGTTTGGTGCCTAAATTTTAATGTGAAGGCACCAGGCACAGCTCTCTGGGGATAGCTTTTTTAATTATTTCATAAAATGGATATGCCACTTGAATGTAAAACAACCACAAAGACTTCCGTTTTCTGTGAATGACGAAAAGGAGTGCTAGTCTGATCATCTGACGGACTCAAGCCCCGCGGAGATACAGGGGGAAGCACCAAGGTGAGACACACCCCCTAAAAAGCCTTGAGAGGGTTCTCAAGGGGTCAAGGGGTCCAGCAGTCTGCAAAAGGGCTCTCCTGCGACCCTCAAATCCCTGTTCCAAGAGGAGCGGGGAGTGGGGGGGCAGTGATTGAGCCTCTGGACATGGCAGCAGTATTGGGCATTTTCACTCTGTTCGGACCATTTTTAATTGTTTAATAGTAACTTATTGAACATGGCAATTAAAAAGCAACCAACCCCCAAGTTCGGATAGAAGGACCTCTGTACAGGACATGGGGAATAAGCCTTATGGTGAATGGGTGGAATTCTTTTATGAATTGAGAAATGAGTTAATTAAGAAGATAAAGGAAAATTTGGATAAGACAGCAAATAAACTTATAGCCCCAATGGACAAAAATACTGAAATGGTGACAGAACTGATTTTTAAGATAGAACCAGTGGCAAAGAAAACAGAAGCGGTAGAGGTCTTGATGCAAGGGCTGGAGGAAAATTTTAGAAAAATGGAAATTGTGATTGATATGAAGAAATACCAGGAGACACTCGGGGCAGATATGGATGGCATGGGGGGGGCAGGGAATATTTGGGAATGCCATGGTGGCAGAAATGAGGCAGAAATTACAGCCTCTAAGACCAAGAGGAGACTGTGAGGAAGGGCAGCAAGGTTTTAAATCAGATGTAACTGATAGTTGCCTTCCAGCGAAATTTAAATATGCCAAAGTTAGGAAAAAGAATGGGAAACACTTATTGTATATGTGCAATAATAATGTAAATAAATTGATACATTAGCAAGCTCAGACTACACACTTGCAATCAGCAAAATTTGGATAGAAGAAGAAGAAGAAGAAGAAGAAGAAGAAGAAGAAGAAGAAGAATTGATTAAGTGTGTGTATGGAAATGCAGAAGAATTTTTGTTAATATAAGGAACCAGAAGAGGGAATGAAGGGAAGTCATGAGGTCTAAAGAACCTCAAAACAAGGTTTCGCAATGTTTTTTGTGAATGGGGACAGGGGGATTTGTTTTTTGTAGTTAATTGTGGAAATTAATTGTGAAAAAAACCATTAAAAATTATTTACAAAAAGAGAATGTACAACAACAACTCCCAAAGCAGTTTGCAAAAAGATAATATAAGAAAATAATGTGGGTGTCCTTGACTCCCCCTAAACTCCTAGGTGCCAGATCCTCCCCTGAGATTCCTGGGTCTAATGGGTGTTGGAATATTAAAATGGGCTGCCAGACACTGGATTTAGCAAAGTGTTAAAATACAGGCCAAACCAGTTTCCTGATCAGGAAATCACCTGGGATAAGAGCCATTATGGAGAACAAAAGGAAGGTAATGGGTGATTAACAAAGCAAATACTCTGTGTCCGATGGCAGATGGCTGTGAGCCCTCCTTCAACAGAAAGATAGTTAGCAGAGACAAAGCAGAGTTGGGCCTTAGGATTGCATTTGGGGTTGATGTGGACTGGAGAAAAAATAGTTGCAGACTGGAGAGAAAATAGACAGTCTGTTAAATGCAGCGAGCTGAGCAGAGTCACAGAGACCATGGCTGATTTCTGCTGGCATCCAAACTGTGGGCATGGGAGAAGCAAGAACCTCTTGGAGTGTAATACTCTGAGCCCCTCCATCCCAGACTTGGGTTGTATATATGTATAAATAAACCATAAATCATGAAGACACCACAGTTCCTACTGTGCCTCTTTCCAAAGGCAACACAAACCTTGGGTAAGGACCCAACCCCCTGGAATTTTGCATCGTAGGGAGATTGGGGTGGCACATAGCAATACTAAAACAGATTAAGATTCACACCAACTTTCTAAGGCTTGTTTAAACAAGAATGTTTTTGAAAGAGTACAGTGAAGGTGCCTACTTGATGCCAATAGGCAGGGACTTCCAAAGTGTAGGTGCTGCCACACTCAGAGACCAAGTTCATACAGATGCACAGAACGGGTACTATGTGGCACCAGTAGTAGTGCCAATTCTGCTGACCAAAGTGGGCATGTGTGGGCTAAGATGTTCTCGTAGGTAAGCTGGTCCCAATGTTGTTCAGAGCTTTATATCCTAAAGATAACACCTTAAACTTACCTGAAGAAGTGTTCCTGCACACCAAAGCTCATACCAATAACAAACTTAGTTGGTCTCTAAGGTGCTACTGGAAGGATTTTTTTTTTATTTTGTTTCAACTACGGCAGACCGACACGGCTACCTACCTGTAACTTTAAACTTAGCCTGGTAGAAAATGGGCAACCAGTGCAGGTCTCTGAGGAGGGGTCCTTCTGTGCAGCCACTCCTGTCAATAATCATGCTGCAGCTTCCAAATCAGGTTGAAGGGAAGCCCCACCTAGAGCGCATAGCAAGGCTTTCCTAGCCCAGGAATGGCTGTAACTAGTCAATAGCACTTCCTACCTTGACACATCCCCCTCTTCTCCCCCAGCTCCTGCCCATCTGCTTCCATGCTTTGCCTTGCCACCAGCATGCAGAAGCACACCCCCCTCTCCCTGTTTCCCCCTCCAGCCTCATCACTTGCCTCCGCCAAAACCTGTATCAAACGGTGACGAAACCCTGAACCTGTTTGCCAGCCTCTGGACCGCAGGTGGCTGGAGGTTTGCGATCAGATAAGTTGCCGAAAGCGCCAGCCAATCCACTCCCATCTCAAAAGCTTAATGACTGCAGCCCATCCACCTTACCCATCCCTTCAAGGCATGAGCTTTTGAGGATCCAGCACAGGGGGCTCACTTAATTACCTCCAATTGTATATGACATTGTCATGTTGATTTACTAAATATACGTGGGAAACCTCTTTATTTTGCCAGCCCATAGAGGATATAATCCAGAGCTCCCAGGAGCGGCTCTGACACCAATTCCCTCTGGTTATGTTACCTGTCTTTTCCACCTGCAATTGCACCGATGAAGCCCGGAAGGGATGTCAATAACTAATTTATTCATTTTACTTCTGATTTATTATAAAAAGGAGAAGATGTCAGGGCAACTTGTATCGAGTGACAGTGAAGCTCGCAGTACCTTCAGAAAAGTCTGTGCCTTCAACAAGTAGGAATCAGCACATGCCCCAGCGCAACATCGTATTTCTTGATGCAATGATAATAGGGCATTTCAGAGGTCTGTGGTTGTGTGTTTGATGGCCAGGAACATTTTTGTTCCTTTCCAAGACACTACCCCCCAAGCTGGGACCATGCAAATTCTTTGCTTGTTTGTTAGTTTACATTTCTATCCTGACATTTCACCTGGCAGGACTTTTCACCTGCCAGGGCTTTCCACACCGACTCACGCAACCAAGGTCCTTGGCACACAGCTCCCCTGGATTGCCAAAGTGTCACAAAGATGATGGGCAGTGCCTCCAGACAGGTGTGAGGAACATTTTTTGGTCTGAGGACCACATTCCCCATTCAAGAAGTTTCTAGGGGTGACAAGGCAGTTGTGGGTAGAGCCAGAGGCAAAAGGTGAGCGGAACAACAGGTGTGGCTCTTTTTTCATATTTTTTATTGCTTAATTTCCACATAACAAATTATCAAACCATATAATCGCCTACATAATTTCCCCCCCTCCCCCCATGGACTTCCCCCTCAGCTCCTCTCCCTGATTTCGCTGCACATATTTTCTCAGCATATTATAAAATTGTATATATCCTTACATATCTGTCCATCATGTTATCAACAATAAATTTGTGTATGTTTATTCAAAACCTGCCAAGGAGTCCAGTTTATTTTGTTGTGTTTTTAAATAATTTGTGAAAAGTTTCCATTCCTCCTTGAAATCACAGTTGTCTCGCAATTTGTATGTCAATTTAGGCAGTTCTGCATAGTTCATCAATTTTTGTTGCCACTGTTCTTTTGTCGGGATTTCCTCATTCTTCCATCCTTGTGCAGTCAAGACTCTTGCCACTGTTGTAGCATACATACCGGTAAATAGGTTTCTTATTTTCCTTGGCAGGTTCTTGTCCTACAATCCCTAACAAAAATGCTTCTGGTTTTTTTTACAAATGTCATTTTAAACATTTTCTTCAATTCATTATATATCATTTCCCAAATTGTTAAAACTTCTTTACATTCCCACCACATATAATAAAAAGTCCCTTCTTTGTCTTTACATTTCCAACAAATGTTAAAGCTGGTTTTATACATTGTTAGGTGTGGCTCTTTGCAAGGGAGGCTGCATTCCCTCTCTTCAGAGGCCAGCACTTCCATGAGGAGAGGCAAAGAAAGCCCTGGCCCTGACCCCTAGCGCCGCTGTCAGCCCCACCACAGCTTCACCTGTGCCAACACCCCCACAGTGCCCTCACCGCCAAGCCTGCACCCTCTCTGCTGTGCCATGTGGGCGTCAGCAGCACCACAGGCACGACAGTGGGGACAGGAGGGAGGACTAGGTCAGCAGGGCATTTTGCCTACAGTGTCTAAACATCCCAGGGTTTCCCCTGCCCAAGCAAGGGATTTAGTATGTCCAGAGGAGGTCACTCACAAACAGTGAATGAAGTAATAAAAAATTAAACAACAAGGTTGGTGAGGGAAACTGGACCCTGAGCTTTGCTACTGTGTAGGTGTAACCTTCACAGAACAGCTCTGAGGATGCTCACAACAGATATGGGTCTACCAAAAAAGTAGACTTGCCAACATGGCTGGATTGCCATCGTGAGAAAAGAAGGAAGAGGGATACTGCACAGCCAGGGATAAGAGCCAGCAGCTTCATGAACATACACATTTACTATCACATTGCTTGTCTTCCTGGAGACAGATGGCCATTACAACGCTTTTGGACTGAGATGGGCTGAGTGGTGCAGATAGCTGGCCAGAGAATGGGAGGTTGGCAGATACTTCTCCCTGACCCTCTATAAATTCAAATGGATTATGGATCATTCCTATATATGCTGCACACATCCATTTCCCTGCCTCTCCACCCGAGAGGAACATGCTGAAAGAAGGATGTAACTTAATATTATTGTTATTTTGCCAACTCGATATAATATGAAAATATGGAACTCACCCATTTAGAACTCCCTACTGTCGGATCCCCAGAAGGCTACCACACTCCAGCCCTTTTCGAAAGCCTGGAACCTGTTTCATAATCAATAGCTGTGAAGGCTGTGTTGGTTCCTTCCATTAAAGATTCTGTTGAAATTGTGTTTTATATCATGGACTGTGGATGTGGTTTTTAATGTCCGCTGGATTGTTAATTTGATATTGTGGATACTGTAATAAATCTTACTATGTGAACTGCCTTGGATGAGTTGTACTCAGGAAAAACAGCCTATGACGATTTTTAAACAAACAAAACAGTATATTTCCTATCTAAGGGAGATATTATTTTCAAAACTTGTAGAATACTTTGTGCATGACTCTTCTCACAGGCAAACTCTGTGCCACAGCAACACATCTGGGACTGCCGATAAACTTTGAGTACAGAAGGAAAAATTGGGCCCATTCACACCATCAGTTTAAAGTACTATGATGCCACTTTAAACATTCATGGCTTCCCTCAATGAATTCTGAGAGTAGTACAGTGGTACTGTACCTTGGGTTACATACGCTTCAGGTTACAGACTCCGCTAACCCAGCAATACTACCTCAGCTTAAGAACTTTGCTTTAGGATGAGAACAGAAATCGTGCAGCAGCAGCGGCACAGTGGCAGTGGGAGGCCCCATTAGCTAAAGTGGTGCTTCAGGTTAAGAACGGTTTCAGGTTAAGAATGAACCTCTTAACCTGAGGTACCACTGTAGTTTGTTAAAGGTGCTGAAAGTGGTTTCACAATTAATTCCTCTTCACAGAGTGCTGGCTGTATCTTTGTACTTTTGTTCTTCTAGTCTGTGATGCTTTTTGGTTTACGTTTTTTCTTCTTCTTCTTTGTGTGTGTGTGTGTTATGCTTGCAGCTCTTTGTTGTTAACAAATCAATAAAATGCTGTTTCGTGGGGGAAAGCCACCATTACTTGGCACTCATATAAGTGCCCGTTCTGCCGATTGAAACAGTCGAGTGGTCGCAAACTTATTAAAATCAAGCCTGTTTGAAAGTGCTGTGCCTTTCATCAAACCTCCATCAACCACCAAGGCTGTTTCTTGCTTTGTACTCACTGGCCTCTGATAAGTTGCGATGCACAGCATTGGTCAGACTGAGGGGTGGGGATACTTGTGGTTTTCCAGGTGTTGTTGGACTCCTGCCAGCCCCAAACAGCATGGCCCTTGTCAGGCATGATGGGAGTTGAAGTCTAGAAGTCTCTGGAGGGTCACAGGGTCCCCATCCATGGTTAATTCTGAACAGAGTCACTTCACAGGGGCCTGCCCAGCAGTGTGGGAAAATCCCCAGCGTCCTGTCAGGGCACTTAAAATATTTTCCAGTTCATTGGCTGGCAGCTGAGCTGCCCCAGGAGATTACATGAGCAGCTCTCTGGGCACAGATCCATTGTTACACCACGGATGCTTTTGTGGTCACCGCTGGTGTGTTACCCTCTGAGTTGCCTGGCAAGGAGAGTGACGATTTGGGCTCCTTGGAGTGCTTCTGTAAAGACCTGATGCCAATTGTGCTTTTAAGAAAGAAAAAGAAAGAAAGAAAGAAAGAAAGAAAGAAAGAAAGAAAGAAAGAAAGAAAGAAAGAAAGAAAGAATCAACAGATTTCTGAATGAGCAACTGCATTTGGAATGTACTGAGTACAGTGGTACCTCTGGTTGCGAACAGGATCCGTTCCGGAGCCCTGTTCGCAACATGAGCAGAACACAACCTGTGTCTGCACGTGTGTGGGTCGCGATTCGCCGCTTCTGCGCATGATGTCATTTTGAGCATCTGCGCATACGTGAGCGGCGAAACCTGGAAGTAACCCTTTCTGGTACTTCCGGGTCACCACGGGGCACAACCTGAAAAGATGTAACCTGAACCGAGCGTAACAAGAGGTATGACTGTATAGTTCTGGTTGCCTCCCCTCAAAAAGTATATTGTAGAGTTGGAAATGGTCCAGAAAAGGGGCAATCAAAGTGATTAAGGAGATGGAGGGACGCCCCTGTGAAGACAGGTTGTAGAGTTTGGAAATTCTGCATGGCACATAGAAAGTGGGCAGAGGAAAGTTTTCCTCCCTCTTCCTAACACCCGAACTCATAATAATTCCCGCACAGGAGAGCTGCCTATTCCTACCTTGAGGTGGAGCAGCTGAAATGATCCCCAGGCTCCCTTCCAACTCAACAATTCTGTGATTCTATTGTTCCAGCAACACTAGATTCAGGATAGATAGAAAAGATGATTTCTTCATGCATCCCATAGTTGCACTATGAAACTTGCTACCATGGAAGGCAGTGATGGCACCCAACTGGGATGGCATTAAAAGAGGACCAGGCAAATTCATGGTTGAGGAGAGGGCTACCGGCGGTTACTAGTCACAAGGGCTCTGCTCTCCATCCACGGTCAGAGGCAGCGATGCTCCTGAACACAGTGGTGCCTCGGGAGGCGAACGGGATCCGTTCCAGAGCCCCGTTCGCATCCTGAACAGAACGCAAGACGCCACTTCTGCACATGCGCACGACGTCATTTTGACTGTCTGCGCATGCGCAAGCGGAGAAACCCGTACGTAACATGCTCCATTACTTCCGGGTCACTGCAGAGTGTAACCCGAAAAATATTATCCTGAAGCATATTTATCCCGAGGTATGACTGTACCGGTTTCTGGGAACTGCAGGAGGGGAGAGTGTTTGTCTTCCTCTCAAATCCTGCTCAGTGGTGTAGCGTGGGGGGTGCAGGGGGGGCCGGCCACACCGGGCGCAACATCTGGGGGTTAGGGTTAGGGGCGCAAATCCACGGGTTAGGGGGCACAAATTACTTGCCTTGCCCCGGCTGCTCACAACCCACGCTACGCCACTGATCCTGCTTGCTGGTTTCCCACAACCATCTGGTTGGCCACTGTGAGAACAGGATGCTGGCCTGATCCAGCTGGGCTCCTCTTACATTCTGAACAGCTATCAGCCATGAAAACTAAAGGCTTATTCATTTAGTTCTGATGTTCCATGATTTCTTTGGTTCGTCCCATGATATCTAGGCATGCGTCTGATGGGTTTTTCTATTGCCCCCCTGGAAATAGCTGCTGTTTACTGGTGAATCAAAACAAAGATCAATCCACAGAAAACCCAAGAGACGTTTGTTCAAATTCAGCAGTAAACAGTGAGTTTTCAAGGGGAAAGCGACAGAACAAAAGAAAAACCTATCAGGCAGACGTGTGTCTAGAAATCAAGGGGCAAACAGGTGTGGATGAGCCCTAAATGAGACTTCAATGGCCAGAGGCAGTTTACCTGTCAATTCCGAGCGACTATGGGAAGAGGCATCCTTCTGAGAAATGATAAATGTATCAGAGCTCTGCTTATGTGCTCATCCGCCACTCTAGAGGGTGCTAAGTCTTGGTCCCAGCAGACCGGCTTCTCCCACCTCTGCATACAGTGGACCAACGTGCAGCTTCCTGGGCAGGGACCACAAAGGCTCCCCAACCCCCCCTCTGACAGGAGCCCCCTTTCTCCCCCTCCCCATGCATTAGGTGCACTCTCCCTTCCCACTCTCCACATGCTCCTTTCATCAGATGCCTTTGAGGTTCTTTAGAAAACATTACTTAATTAGACCCAGTTACATCTACTGGTGCAGAGAGGCTTCTGTCTGATCTTAAAGGCTTCCCTGTCAAAGCAAAATAATAGTCCCAATTAAATGCATTTTGTTTATTCTGTGAAGTTCAAAAAACAGAGGGGCAGCATGCTCCCTCTTCCCCTGTTCTGGAACATGACGAAGTTTGCGCTGCGCTTGCAAAACAGCTGCAGAGAGGACCAGCAACAGCAGTGGGCAGGTCGACCCTGAGGCTCTGGCGGCCGAACAAGGGCCAAGGACCAGGGGCGGCCTGGGGGGGGGGCAAGCCCAGAGCCTGAACAAGATGGCTCTGCCCCATTTCTCCTCCACTTCGCTACCCTGAGCAGCTCACCACAAGGGCGCCCCAGCATTCAAGCCCCAGCAGATCCCATTGCACACCATCCAACTTTTCCAGAGCCAAAACTGGAGTGTGCGTCTTCCAGGATGCATTCCCGGGTGAGTCAGGTGACCCATGCCACACTCTCAACCTGTGGCGGGGGAGGGGGGAGATGGCCAAGTCACTCTGCACAGAGCTGACCCCATGCCACCACAGCCTTTTCCACATCATTTTATTTATTTTATTTAATAAAATTTACACACCACTTGAGGGACGTGGGTGGAGCTGTGGGTTAAACCACAGAGCCTAGGACTTGCTGATCAGAAGGTCGGCAGTTCGAATCCTTGTGACGGGGTGAGCTCCCGTTGCTCGGTCCCTGCTCCTGCCAACCTAGCAGTTCGAAAGCACGTCAAAGTGCAAGTAGATAAATAGGTGCCGCTCCGGTGGGAAGGTAAACGGCGTTTCCGAGCGCTGCTCTGGTTCACCAGAAGCGGCTTAGTCATGCTGGCCACATGACCCAGAAGCTGCACCCTGGCTCCCTCGGCCAGTAAAGCGAGATGAGCGCCGCAACCCCAGAGTCGGCCATGACTGGACCTAATGGTCAGGGGTCCCTTTACCTTTACCTTTACACACCACTTGATTGTAAGGAAAACTTCTAAACTGTTCACGAAGAAGTTTATCAGTAAAAAACAACTCTTTTAAAAGCATTCAGAAGATAAAATCAGACACACTAAAATACTGTTCTCTTACAGATGTTCAGCACGTCTTATGTGGCACCTTTAACAGCACTGATTCTACAGGGGGAAGTGGCTGAGTGCACAAAGGTGGGGTAAGATAAACAGGTCACAAGTTGTTAAGGGCTGCATAATGTACTAATAGTGGCACCTTGAAAGTAGCCTGCTAGCCAACTGGCTCTCTAGCCTCCTTGCAAGGTGTTGGTCTGGCCTCCGTGCCCTGACCCTCCCTGCGGCCCCCATCACCAGAAGAAGGAGGCGGGCAAAATCCCCCTTTGAGGTTTTGGCACCCCTGAAGCCTCCCAGCGCACTTATCTCACCACAGGTAAAGCCATGACTCATTTTTCCTCTCGCCTGCTGAGGCTTGAGGTCGCTTCTTAGAAAAAAGGAGATGGGGGAGAATGCGCTAATCTGTCACCAAGAAGAACAGGATGTGAGATTCTCCATTTCTACTCCCTCTTGCTTTTGAAGAGGTGTTTCATAACTTTCACTTTTATTTTATTTTATTCCCTCTCTTTTCAAATCCTTTTTCTCCCTGCAGGTATTCAATGAGATGGACAATGAAATTAAAACATGAAAAGTTTTATTTCAGAAAAGAACAGAAAAATATAGATCCGTAGCTGGGAGATACCTTCATTAGCAGCAACAGCCAAAAAGTCACAAAACCGCATAACTTTTCACGGGGCAAGACATTACACAAAGTAGGAGGTGGGGGTGAAGAAAATACCCCAGAAGTATGAAGATGAGGCTGGGCAAAGTGTGTTTACTCCCAGTTCCAAGAAGGAGACCGCAGGTTGCCTTCTAGACCAGGAGCCAGCAAACTTTTCCAGTGGGGGGCCAGTCCACTGTCCCTCAGACCTTGTGGGGGGTCGGACTATATTTTGAAAAAAATAAAAGAATGAATTCCTATGCCCTACAAATAACCCAGAGATGCATTTTAAATAAAAGCACACACTCTACTCATGTAAAAACACGCTTATTCCCGGACCGTCCGCAGGCTGGATTGAGAAGGCGATTGGGCCAGATCCAGCCCCCGTGCCTTAGTTTGCCTCCCCATGTTCTAGACCAGGAGTCAGCAACCTTTTTCAATCCACTGTCCCTCAGACCTTGTGGGGAGCCGGACTCTATGGGGCAGGGGGAATGAACGAATTCCGATGCCCCACAAATAACCCAGAGCTGCATTTTAAATAAAAGGACTCATTCCACTCATGTAAAAACATGCTGATTCCCAAACCATCCATGAGCCAGATTTAGAAGGCGATTGGGCCGGATCCAGCCCCCGGGCCTTAGTTTGCCTACCCATTTTCTAGACCATCACTGTGTTTGGAAAGAATTGGGAAGGATAATTGATTGGGAGCTCTTGCATAACAAACCCGCTTCCCCCAAAGACCAGATGTTTTGTAGCAAAGCAAAGAAACTGATGAGGATGCGTAGGATAACAATTCCTTTTGATGCAACATGACCTAATCTCCTTGAGAACAAATCAGGATGAATGCTCATTCAACAGATACACCATAAGGATGTCGCTGCCATTTTACCATAAGAATGTAAGAGGAGCCTGGCTGGGTCAGGCCAAAGGGGCCCATCCAGCCCAACCTCCTGTTCTCACCGTGGCCAACCAGATGTCCAGAGAGAAAGCTAAAAGCAGGACAGAAGCACTAGAGCACTTTCCCCTCCTGTGGAACTCATTCCTGCAAAGAATGAGGCAGGGATGGTCACCAACCAAGGCAGTTTTGAAAGAGAGTTGGACAAATTCATGGAGGAGGAGGAGGAGAGGTCTATCAATGGCTACTAGCCAAGATGACTATGCACTGTCTCCATGGCTGGAGGGAGCAGTGCTTCTGAACACCAGTTATGGAAACCCCAGGAGGGGAGAGGGCTGCCTCTGTGCTCATGTTCTGCTTACTGTTTTCCCACAGGCGTCTGGTTGGCCACCATGAAGAAGAAGAAGAGGAGTTTGGATTTGATTTCCCACTTTATCACTACCCAAAGGAGTCTCCTAGTGGCTCACATTCTCCTTTCCCTTCCTTCCCCACAACAAACACTCTGTGAGGCGAGTGGGGCTGAGAGACTTCAGAGAAGTGTGACTGGCCCAAGGTCACCCAGCAGCTGCAGGTGGAGGAGCGGGGAATCAAACCCGGTTCCCCAGATTACGAGTCCACTGCCCTTAACCACTACACCACACTGGCTACCAGGGTGCTGGAGCAGATGGGCCCCCTTTGGCCTGACCCAGCAGGTGGTTCTTATGTTGACAGACCTCCAAGGTCATCCACAGGGCAGCCATCTTTTAAGGTGGAGGAGATGGGCGCTGACCACGATGTCCTTTCTGCACCAGAACCCAATGGTCTCAACACACTCAAACGCCTCTTCTCTCCTTTCCGTTCTTCAGTTCCCCTTTTAAAGTATCAATAATGGGAGTGCTTACTGGGACCCCTGAACAATTCAACCCTTATATTTTATTTATAACCACTGGAGCTCAGAAAACAGTCAGAACAAGGACACAAAAAATAAAATAAAACCATAACACTTTAAATAATTGAAGGCAAAGGTATTAAAAGTACACAGGCAGTTACAGTTGTTGCAGAAATTCATCCCCACAGACCTGACGGTGCACACAGTGGCTGCATTTTTAATTTTTAAAACATATTTCTTTCGGAATTATCCAGTAATACAAGAGAGCCGCATTTATGGGGTGATAAATTACTGCAATAAACTGCCTGATGTCCAAGAGCAGAGGGAACGAGCCACCACTGAAGGAGGAACGCAAATGGGCTGGCCCTGGAGAGCCCCAGGAGACCCGTGAGCAGGGGAGGGAGAAGGCGGCTCCTAGCAAGCTCTTGGCCTTAATTACTGGGAGGGCTTCATCCTGCCTGTTCTTGGGGGCCCTTTTTTTGCTTCAGCTTCAGATTTCTTTTTGTCTATCAGCCCTGAGTGTTGTGCATTTTGAGAGGAGAGCTGAAACTGGAATCCCACACAAGAAAAACTCGCTTTGCCACAGAAAAGGGAATGAGGAAGTGGGGGGAAAGAAGGCAATCCTAGCTTGCATCAACATAAGTCAAGTGTCCAAATCAATCATAGCACTACAGTGGTACCTCGGGTTAAGTACTTAATTCATTCTGGAGGTCCGTTCTTCAACTGAAACGGTTCTTAACCTGAAGCACCACTTTAGCTAATGGGGCCTCCTGCTGCCTCCGCGCCACCAGAGCACGATTTCTGTTCTCATCCTGAAGCAAAGTTCTTAACCCGAGGTACTATTTCTGGGTCAGCGGAGTCTGTAACCTGAAGCGTATGTAACCTGAGGTACCACTGTACTCTATTCAGCCCTGGTCAGTTCTGGGCGCCAGTTCTGTGTCCAGTTCTGGGCACCACAATTTAAGAGGATGTTGACAAGCTGGAAGGTGTGCAGAGGAGGGCGACCAGGATGACCAGGGTCTGCAAACCAAGCCTTATGAGGAACAGTTGAGGGTGTTGGGTATGTTTAGCCTGAAAAGAGGAGAGAGAGAGAGGAGAGCCATCTTCAGATATCTCAAGGGCTGTCACATGGAAGAGGGAGCAAGCTTGTTTTCTCCTGCTCTGGAGGTGAGGACTCAAACCAATGGCTTCAAGTGACAATAAAGGAGATTCTGACTAAGCATCAGAAAGAACTTCAAGCTACAAGAAAGGAGATTCAGACGAAATATCTGGAAAAAAACTTTCTGACACAGTGGAACAATCTCCCTCGGGAGGTTGTGAGCTCTCCTTCCCTGGAGGTTTTTGAGCAAAGGCTGGGTGGCCATCTGTCCTGGATGCTTGATCTGAGGATTCCTGCATTGCAGGGGGCTGGACTAGATGGCCCTTGGGGACCCTTCCAGCTCTATTATTATATTACCCTTCCACGTTGTCATGATCCAAACATTCCGAAGGAGCCTTTGACAACCTGCTGCCCTCCAGATGTTTTGGACAGCAACTCCCATCACCTCCCGACCAGCATGGACTTACGATTGTTGGGTTGATGGGAGCTGAGTGGCACCAGGTGGGGGGAGGCTGTTCTAAAGGAACTCTTGTAAGCTCTGGCTGAAACAAGGCCCTGGGATCAAAGGAGGCAAAAGCCAGCCTCTTCCTCTCCTTTTCCCTTGATGCCCAGAGTGTCCCAGGTTCACTCCAAGGCAACTCCAGATAGGACTGGGAAGGACCTTGTTAGATTGTGGGTGAACATATCAGACGACACAACGATTCTTCAAACAGCTCTTGTTTATTCACAGGCTAGAACAGAACTGAACTGAAGGGTTCAGCCAGCCTGCTTATATAGAGCTCCAGTACAACGTTACTGTAACAACTTTCTAAAACTATCCAATCACTGAACGTCACTTTCGATCCCTTATTTGCATAACTATCTACAGTATCCCCCTGCTGGCCCAGGGTGAGAACTTCAGTACATAACAGACCTTTCATTTCAAACCCTGTGGTGCCACAACTGAGGTAGATGGACTCGGTCTGGCTCAGCATAAGTCAGCTTCCTATGTCCCTATGTTAAGACAGAAGACAGAAAGTAGGAAGTTATTCTGAGGTGTGTCTGCACAAGAACCAGTCTCAGTAACCACTTCACTGCTACAAAGCCAGTACAGTCATACCTTGGGTTACAGATGCTTTGGGTGGCGTGATTTCGGGTTGCGCACTGCGCCGAACCCAGAAGTACCGGAATGGGTTACTTCTGGGTTTCAGCGCTTGCGCATGCGCAGAAGCGCCAAATCGCAACCCACGCATGCACAGACACAGCCCTGCAGGTTGCGAACACAGCAGGTTGCAAATGTGCTTCCCGCACAGATCACGTTCACAACCCGAGCGTCCACTGTGCAAGTAGGGCTGGCATTATAAGAGGATTGGACGAATTCATGGAGGGGGGGGCTATTGATGGCTCTGCTTCCACAGTCGGGGGCAGTAATGCTTCTGAATTCCAGTTACTGGAAACCACAGGACAGGGAAAGAGGAAGAAGAGGAGGAGGAGGAGGAGGAGGAGGAGGAGGAGGAGGAGGAGTTTGGATTTGATATCCTGCTTTATCACTATCCGAAGGAGTCTCAAAGCGGCTCACATTCTCCTTTCCCTTCCTCCCCCACAACAAACACTCTGTGAGGTGAGTGGGGCTGAGAGACTTCAGAGAAGTGTGACTGGCCCAAGGTCACCCAGCAGCTGCAGGTGGAGGAGCAGAGACGCGAACCTGGTTCCCCAGATTACGAGTCCACCGCTCTTCACCACTACACCACGCTGGCTCTCAAGTGTTTGACTTTTGCTCAAATCCTGTTTGTGGGTTTCCCAGAGGCATCTGCTTGGCTACTGTGAGACCAGGATGCTGGACTAGGTGGGTTCCTTCGACCTGATCCAGCAGACCAGGATGCCAGCCTCCCAACGGTGAGCAACAAGGGAGCAAACAGAACACAACGCAGCAGATTGGGGAATGGCCTGCCTCCATTTTAGTTCAGTGAGATGACTTGGAAAGACTGTTTTGCACAAGTGTCGTTCTGCACCAGGCAGTAGTCAGGCAAGGGCAGACAGACTCACCGCCATCAGCCTTCTCCATGATGGGAAAATCAGACCCCAGCTGCACACGCTGCAGAATTTCCTTTGGCCTCAGCCTGCACTTCACCTCGGGACTCTGGAAGAAGCTCAGCGTTTTTCAGACAGTGTCCTATTAAGTTACCCTAAAGTATTTTCAAAGAGGGTGTTCTCTTGCCTGCAATTCTGCTTGAGTTAACAAGAAATGACAGAGTTGGGGATATATATATATATATATATATATATATATATATGAGCCAGGCAAGCAGAAATCTAACCGGAAGGCAGACAAAGCAACAGGAACCAACTTGAAATTACGTGAATAAGTTTGTGCTTGTTCTGAGCTGCTCTCCCAGGGCGAAGAGCGCCAGAGGTCGCTGTTTTGAAAAGGACCCAAATCACTCATCATGCTGAGTGACTCAAAATCCATTGTCATGGTTTTTATGCAAAGTCTTTTCATTTTGGGGGAGAAATACCTGGGCTTGGATTTATCTGGGACTCCAGAAAGAGGCTGTTCTCTTTTTTAAACAAAGTTTTATTAAGACCTTTTATAATACATTACAATATAAAAAGCTACTGATCAAAAACAAAGCAATAAAGAGAAAAGAGGAATACAAAGTGAACCCTCCCATCTCTCACCTGGGAGCTTCCTTCCACCCTGGGAGACCTTCCCTTCCCCCCCTGCAGGGTCCTGCCAACTATCCACCACCTTCATCTGCATGGTAAAGGTAAAGGGACCCCTGACCATTAGGTCCAGTTGTGGCCGACTCTGGGGTTGTGGTGCTCAGCTCTCTCTTTAGGCCAAGGGAGCTGGCGTACAGCTTGCGGGTCATGTGGCCAGCATGACTAAGCCACTTCTGGCGAAACCAGAGCAGCACACGGAAACGCGGTACCTATTTATCTACCTGCACTTTGTGCTTTCGAACTGCTAGGTGGGCAGGAGCAGGGACCGAGCAACGGGAGCTCACCCCGTCATGGGGATTCGAACCGCCGACCTTCTGATCTGCAAGCCCTAGGCTCTGTGGCTTAACCCACAGCACTACCCGTGTCCCCACCTGCATGTCAACCCCATCTGTGCTCCTCATAGATCACCACAGCCAATCACAAGCAAACAATAACACCCTAGGCCAACCCCAACCTCTCTCACCACCAAAGGAGCACAAGTGAACAACACAAGCACGCTGACACCACACTCTACATACATTAAACATAATAGAAACACCGCCACCCAACCCCAACCCCAACCCCATCCATCTTCCCTCTCTCCACCCCCCTTTCTTTTCTTTTTTTTTTCTTCTCCCCCTAATGCCTCAACAAATGAAATGGATTTGTAAAAATGTTACATGAAAAAAAACAACGAGGCACTACACTTCTGTAAAACAAGAAAATCCTTAATAAAATAAAAAACTTTCTTAAAAAAAAAAAACAGAAATCCAATGAGACCAGAAAAACCAATAAAGATTTGGAAGCAGGAAACTACCATGATTGCTCCCTGCAACTGAAACAGGGAAAGAAAAAATAAACATTTCACAAATAAAAAAGAAAAGAAAAAAGGAAGGAGGCTGTTCTGGGCTTCTCACCTCATCATCACCCTCTGCTGTTCCTGAGCAGCATCAAAGCAGCAGGGGAAGTGATAGGTCTGCTGATTCCTGTGCCCCTGGCTAGCTGCCTGGAAAGTCACCGAGCTCTTGGGCTCCCTTGGCAAAGCAGGAGGCATAATAAGAGCATGAGAAGAGCCTGCTGGATCAGGGCCAGTGGTGGCCCACCTGATCCCACATCCTGCTCTCAGCAAGCAGCAGGCAGAACACGAGCACAAGAGCCAACCCCTCCCCTCCTATACTTTCCGGCAACGTACAGTGGTACCTTGGGTTACAGATGCTTCAGGTTACACACGCTTCAGGTTACAGACTCCGCTAACCCAGAAATAGTACCTCGGGTTAAGAAGTTTGCTTCAGGATGAGAGAACAGAAATCACGCAGCAGCAGCGGGAGGCCCCATTAGCTAAAGTGGTACCTCAGGTTAGGAACAGTTTCAGGTTAAGAACGGACCTCTGGAACGAATTAAGTTCTTAACCCGAGGTACCACTGTATTCAGAAGCAGCGCTGCCTCCAACTGGGCAGGCACCAACTCTAGGGGCCGAGGTGTCTTTGACCCCCTCAATATTAGTTTTAAGGGGACTGGACCCCTCAATATTCAGGGGTGGAGGAGGCTGAGTATGGAGCTGAGCGTGGCACAGCGGACTGTCTGGCCAGAGTGGTGCATGCTCTAGATATCTCTCGCTTGGACTACTGCAATGCACTCTATGTGGGGCTACCTTTGAAGGTGACCCAGAAACTGCAATTAATCCAGAATGCGGCAGCTGGACTGGTGACTGGGAGTGGCTGTCGGGACAACATAACACCGGTCTTGAAAGACTTACGCTGGCTCCCAGTACGTTTCCGAGCACAATTCAAAGTGTTGGTGCTGACCTTTAAAGCCCTAAATGGCCTTGGTCCAGTATACCTGAAGGAACGTCTCCACCTCCATCATTTTGCCCAGATACTGAGGTCCAGCGCCAAGGGCCTTCTGGCAGTTCCCTCCCTGCGAGAAGCAAAGCTACAGGGAACCAGGCAGAGGGCCTTCTCGGTGGTGGCGCCCGCCCTGTGGAACTCCCTCCCACCAGATGTCAAAGAGAACAACAACTATCAGACTTTTAGAAGACATCTGAAGGCAGCCCTGTTTAGGGAAGCTTTTAATGTTTAGCAGGTTATTGTATTTCAGTGTTTTGTTGGAAGCCTCCCAGAGTGGCTGGGGAAACCCAGCCAGATGGGTGGGGTGTAAATAATAAATATTATTATTATTATTATTATTATTATTATTATTATTATTATTCAGATGCTGGCTCCTCCAGACATCGCAACGTCACAGGCATGTGACATCACATGTGGCTATGATGTTAGCTGCCTCCTCTTCCGCCTCCTCCTCCATGAATCTGCCTGGTCCTCCTTTAAAGCCATCCCAGTTGGCGGCCATCTCTGCCTCCTGTGGGAGGGAGTTCCACAGTTTAACCACGTGCTGTTTGAAGACGAAGGAACTTCCTTTTGTGTGTCCTGGATCGTCCATCATTCAGCTTCATCTACTAGTTCTGGTGTTGGCAGAGAGGGAAGAAAACTTTTCTCTTGCCACTTTCTTCACGCCGTGGGGTGCTCTGCAAGAAAAGAAATGAAATAAACGCCCCCTCCAGCAACTGCGTAAGGCAAATCTGCAGCATCAGCCCTGGCAGGCAGAATCGCTAAGTGGTGCTGAATGTCTGTGGCATGAACAAAGCCATCGCATTAATGCGCTTCTCTGGATTCCTGTCATGGGAGCCAAGCCTATGCAGCCCAGTAATGATTGCGTCAGTAATCTTGGGACACGGAAGAGGGAGGAAATGGCAAACACCGGGGCCGCTAATGGGCGGTTGCCATGATCAGTCACAGATCGACTAACGGGCAGTTATGAGAGATTTTCATGTAGCTTCTCTCTCATTCTTGCAGTTCCAGAAGGGGGGTGGGGAGGCAGCTGGATGGACTTCTTAGAAGGACAAGGGTGCCCACTGGCAACCACAGGGGATACCTAGAGGCCCACTGGGCAGAGCTGTAACTATGGGGAGGGGGGCTAGCGGGGGGGGGGTTGCCCTGGGGGAAGACATTCACGGAAGTGCCATTGAGGCTCCCAGCCCCTCTCTCTCTCTCTCTCTCTCTCTCTCTCTCTCTCTCTCTGTGTGTGTGTGTGTGCGCGCGCGCGCAATTGTGCATGGGAGGGGGTTCCAAACTGGGTCTTTGACCCCGGTGAAATAAGTCTAGTATTGCCTCTGCACTGGGAATAATGGGAGGTGGAAACGAATTGACTGGGAATCCGCACAGAAATATATATGCCTGCTCTGAATGGGCCACAAACAAAGCAAGGGATGGATTTGGAGAAGGAAGGGAATGGGTCACAGGTTTCGTGCACGTTGATCACATGGACAGGGTGAAATGTGAAGTGTTAGGAGTACTTTGTGCCATAAATAAATACATGGGGAGGCTGGCCAACAGTTTCCCTGAAAGACTGGATATTTATACAGAAAGTGGGAGTGTGCTCTTAGGGCAAAAGGAAGACATTGGATCAAAGTGAATGGGATACATTCAAGGAAAAACATTTTATATTTTACTGACTGTTGTAAAAGTCATATAAAGGTAAAGCTAAAGGGACCCGTGACCATTAGGTCCAGTCATGGCCGACTCTGGGGTTGGGGCGCTCATCTCGCTTTACTGGCTGAGGGAGCCGGCGTACAGCTTCCGGGTCATGTGGCCAGCCGGACTAAACCGCTTCTGGAGAACCAGAGCAGCACACAGAAACACCGTTTACCTTCCCGCTGGAGTGGTACCTATTTATCTACTTGCAGTTTGATGTGCTTTCGAACTGCTAGGTTGGCAGGAGCTGGGACCGAGCAGCGGGAGCTCACCCCATCGTGGGGATTCGAACCGCCGACCTTTCGATCGGCAAGTCCTAGGCTCTGTGGTTTAACCCACAGCACCACCCGCATCCCAAAAAGTCATATAGCACACCCAATTTAAATATAATTTAAATAAATGTATGTCACAAAACAGAAACTCAGACTGCACTGATCTACTGGGTGTACAAGGGATAAGGTAACCTGGCTGCCCTAAGGTGCAGCCTTGTGGTGCTCAGAGACAGCCCTAGTGGACTGGATTCGGCCTCTAGGCCTGAGGTTCCCCACTTTGCCTTAAAGACACCACACTCCTGCTTTTCAATTCATATTTGGCTTTGACACCTCTACAAATAAACACGTACATAATCAAATCTCCCCATTTGTTTTGAGCCCTCTAACTGAAATGTGTGGAGTTTAATTTGCTTTAACGAAAGATACTTTGTTGTTATCTTCCCACTCCCACACACACATCCATGTGCACAAGTCTTTTTGATGAGCACCCACTGGCTTTTAATGGGAAACTGATTAAATGAACATAATGCTGTGATCTTAAAGGAAGCCGCAGCACAACTTTTACAAGGCGCTGCTCACCCACAAGTAATTAAAACCTATCAAGGCCACCTGGGAATAAAAGTGAAATGAAGTTAGAGCCCCTGTTTAAGACAATTAGCAGGAGACAATGATCTCGCAAACAGGCTAAATGATTGAGGCTCCATGCAACTGGAGAGGGTGCTTCGGAGCCAGACAGTTAATAGCCCAGCGTGCCACCAGGGAATCAGCTGAAAAGCCATCAACGTGGGATAAAGCATCCCCTACCACTCTCTGGAAACCATTTGGATCCATTAAGGGGGGGGGGCGGACCATCTGAATTGGCTGAGAGCCAGTGTGGTGTAGTGGTTAAGAGCGGTAGTCTCGTAATCTGGGGAACCGGGTTCGCTTCCCCGCTCCTCCACATGCAGCTGCTGGGTGACCTTGGGCCAGTCACACTTCTCTGAAGTCTCTCAGCCCCACTCACCTCACTGAGTGTTTCTTGGGGAGGAGGAAGGGAAAGGAGAATGTTAGCTGCTTTGAGACTCCTTCAGGCAGTGATAAAGCGGGATAGCAAATCCAAACTCCTCCTCCTCCTCCTCCTCCTCCTCCTCCTCTTCTTCTTCTTCTTCTTCTTCTTCTTCTCCACCTCCCTGCAGAGGAAAAGGGTCACAGAGAAGTCCAGTTGCACCAGGAAGTGATCTGACCATGGCACTTCTTTTGTTTCACTTTTACTTAGATCACCCACGTCCATAGAGGTGACCACCAGGTCTAAGGCATGCCTGTGACTATGAGTATGGCCAGATTTATTCAGGAACAGCCCCATGTGGGCCATGCTTTCCACAAAGTCCCAAGCAGCCCCTTGTAAGGTTGGGTCAGTATGGATGTTATAATAATAACAGTTGTTGTTGTTGTTGTTGTTGTTAATTTTCTACCCCACCCATCTGGCTGGGTTTCTTTCAACAGAACATTAAAAACAGAATAAAACTCCAAACATTAAAAACTTCCCTAAACAGGGCTGCCTTCAGATGTCTTTTAAAAGTCAGATAGTTGTTTATTTCATTGACACCTGGTAGGAGGGCGTTCCACAGGGTGGGTGCCACCTCTGAGAAGGCCCTCTGCCTGGTTCCCTATAACTTCGCTTTTTGCAGTGAGGGAACTGCTAGAAGGCCCTTGGCACTGGATCTCAGTGTCTGGGCTGAACAATGGGAGTGGAGACACTCCTTCAGGTATACTGGGTCAAGGCCGTTTAAAATCACCCAGGACCACCAAACTAGGTGTCTCCAGGAGAACATCCGCCTTGAGCTGAAGCAGCTCAGGCAGGGAATGCTTGGTGCAGCGGGGAGGTCGGTACACCAAAAGGAATCCTGTACTGCCCTTATTGCCCAACTTCCAGAACATGCACTCAGAAAACTGGGTCTTCCCAATAGGACGCCTAGTACAAACTAATGACTTCTTAAAAATCACTGCAACCCCCCCTCCCCGCCCACATGACCTGGGTTGCTGTGGGCAAGCAGCAGCAAGGACAGGCCCATCCAACCTGCTTCATCCAACCAAGTCTCTGTTACACATGCCAGGTGAAGTCCTCCATCCACAATCAGGTCGTGGATGGCAGTGGTCTTGTGAATCATTGACCTGGCATTGCACAGCACCACCTTCAGGCCATGTGGATCTCCTTTGTTGTTTCCAGTATCATCCTGGTCAGGACCAGATCCGGAGGCAGGGATAGTCTTCAAACAATGACTAAACCTGCTTCCTCAGTGATGATATGGTCTGGTCCCAGCATAACCTCTCCTCCTACCCATAACCCATCAGAAGCAGAGGAGGAAAGGGAGGAGATCTTTGTTGGTGGTCTGCTAGGATGTCCCAGCAGAGGAGGGAGAGTCAAGCCAAGCAGCCACCAGGCCACCTCCAGAAGTCAAGGTTGCCCTGGAAATCAGGGAGGCACATGAGCTGTCAGACAGTGAGCTGGCTGCCGTGGCATAAGAAGGGGTGTGTGGTGGGTGCAGGCCGCCCCCAGTGTCATCACCGAGGGGGGTGACAAAATGGCAAGAATATGTGTTTTTAAAATAAAAATTTAAAAAAATTGGGCTCATGACACTTAATAAAACCAAAACTCCTGCGCCCACTGCACCCCTCTTCCTATGCCACTGGTAGCTTGGTGAGGCTGGGAGCACTGGGCACCAAACTGCGGGGCCTGCAGCGTGCCTGAGTCATGTGTCTCTCCTGAGGGGGAGGCTGTGGAGGGGTTCCACACAGTGCGCCCTGCCTTGGCTCGCCCCGCCCCCATTGGCAGCTTGCCCCTCCCCCGGCTGCAGGATGCAAGTGCCACACTGGGCGCCTGAGCGGTTAGCTACGCCACTGGCTGGCTGAGCCAACTTAGATCACATCTCCATGCATCAGCGCAAGCAGACTCAGCCCCCTCATGAAAGTTCCCACCCACTGGCCTCATTGCTTGGGAGAAGAACAAACTGAGGGGGGGTGTCAGGTGTTAAGACAATGTCTTAGTTTGCACCTAGCCATGTATCTTGGGGCAGATCCGCACCACACATTTAAAGGTAAAGGGACCCCTGACCATTAGGTCCAGTCGTGGCCAGCTCTGGGGTTGCGGCGCTCATCTCGCTTTATTGGCTGAAGGAGCCGGCGTACAGCTTCCGGGTCATGTGGCCAGCATGAATAAGCCGCTTCTGGCGAACCAGAGCAGTGCATGGAAACGCCGTTTACCTTCCCGCCTGAGCGCTACCTACTTATCTACTTGCACTTTGAGGTGCTTTCGTACTGCTAGGTGGGCAGGAGCAGGGACCGAGCAACGAGAGCTCACCCCGTCACGGGGATTCGAACTGCTGACCTTCAGAACGGCAAGTCTTAGGCTTTGTGGTTTCACCCACAGCGCCACCACACATTCAAAGTGCACCAAATGCACAGTTAGAGCACACGGGAGTCCTGGGACCCATAGTTTCCCCCACACAAAGTTATGATTCCCAGCCTCCTTGACAAGCTATAGTATTCAGGGCGATGAAACTGGGCGTGCATGAAAAAAACACATTTGAAGACAAAGTGCAAGGCTGGCACCTGCAATGAGGGTGGTCCTTTGTCAGTGAAAAAGACCTTTGGTCTCTCTATTCCAGGGTTTGCTGCTGTTACAGGTGACCCTGAGGGGAAGGAAGCCAATAATTTTCCCATAGCAGCCACCATTACATTCTCTCCCCCCCCCCCCCGCCAGGGACAGGCTTCTTATTTGCTTTCCTGCTGCTGTCAATCTTGGGATCTGGCCCACCTCAGTGGAAATCAGCAGAATAGTCCCAACTCCTGGGACTCTCCGAACCCCACCCTGGGATGCTGCTACTCGACCAGGGTGGCAGCAGAGATGACATTTCAGTCCCTGCTCTGAAGGAAGAGATCACGTCTGCAGTTAATGCAGGAGAATGTCCAGCAAAGCGAGGGGTGGGTGGGAAATGGTCCTCTGAATATTTGAGCATCCTCTCCCCTTTATAAGTGGTTTTGTTGCAACAACATGAGCTCTCATCCACCAAGTGTTGCATTACACACTCAGTGTTTTGTCTTCCTGTCTCTCTGCTGGAAAAGGCAATAAATAGCGATATTGTCTGTGTGACTCGGAAGAACACATTTCCCTTCAGCCAGGCTGCCAATCCCTTTTCCTGCCAAGCCAGCGCTGCTTATGGCAAACAGCAATTAAAGACAGACCAGTCCACCCCCTTGCCGAGGTGAAATCCCCTGAATTTTATATTGTTTCAGGTCACCCCAATCTCTAAGCAGTGAGAGACCCCAGGGGTTCCAGCCAATCACCCGGGTTCAGTTCCCTTGGAATGAAGGCCAGCGGACTCTGGTGTCTTTAGGGTATATGATTTTATTTACGCATCTATACAACTTGAGCGTAAGATGGAGGGGCTCACAGCATCAACCCCCCCAAAAAGATCTTGTGTCTCTATTAGTCACAGTTTTGGCTCCAGCACAGAGCAAGCAGGACTCTCTGAGCCCTTCTTCCAGGCTGCTGTTAGCTCAGCTTCCATACACTGCTCCAAAGAATTCTAAAAACTGTAGGTTATTAAGGGTGCCGAGAGTTGTTAGGAAGCTGCTGTTGCCCCCCCCCCCCACTACAATTTTCAGAATAATTTAACATTCAGCCCCTTTTCCAAGGGTACTCTGGGAATTGTAGGCCTATGAATGGGGGAGGTGATGTCTCCTAACACACGTTATATACCAAGAAAAAAGCACACCAACAACTCAGGCCAATGTAAGTTTCAATAGTGGGAGTGGTCCCTACTCACAAATCAATAGTCATTAGTAACAAAAACTAATCCATTCAAAAGTATGTATTCTGACAAGGTTTACAAACTCAAATAGAGATTACAAACTCAAACAGAGATTACAAACTCATAAACCAATAATTCGTTACAAAGATTTTCTCTTTTTCATTCGACAATAATGTTGATCCTTATAATTTATCACTTTGTAATCTCTGTCAGAGTTTGTAATCTCTATTTGAGTTTGTAATCCTGGTCAGAATACATACTTTTGAATGGATTAGTTTTTGTTACTATTGACTATTGATTTGTGAGTAGGGACCACTCCCACTACTGAAACTTACATTGGCCTGAGTTCTTGGTGTGCTTTTTTCTTGGTATATTTAATAACAAGAACTCCAGCTTATTTATCGTCCTAACAAAGGTTAGCACCCTTAACAAACTACAGCTCCCATAATTCTTTGGGAGAAGCCACACCTGTTTAAAGGGGCATCATAGTGCTTTAAATACATGGTATGAGTGTGACCCTGGGTGCACAGGTACATATGTATGCAAATCTAGAAATAATTATGGCAGTACATCTCACCACATCGGGGAAACGTCTAACAAGGTGCAGCCTGCCTGCTTGCTCCTCCTGTTTCCTAAGCCCCTTCCTGCTCTCTCTCTCTCCTTTAAACCACTGACTAGTTCCCAAACTTTTTCAGGCCCCCAACCCCTTGGTCTCATAAACTCATCTCCAGTGCCCCCTACCCTATCCATTGTTGTTGTTGTTGTTGTTGTTGTTTGGTCGTTTAGTCGTGTCCGACTCTTGGTGACCCCCTGGACCAGAGCACGCCAGGCCCTCCTGTCTTCCAGTGCCTCCCACAGTTTGGTCAAACTCTTGCTGGTAGCTTCCAGAACACCGTCCAACCATCTCGTCCTCTGTCGTCCCCTTCTCCTTGCGCCCTCAAACCTATCCTAAAAAAAGCATTATTCAGAAGATCGGTTTGCACAACCCACTAAGGAAAATAACGCAATAAAATTCAAAACAGCAACAACAATTAATTGCACATCTATTCAAAATCCAATTACTGTACAGTGGTACCTCGGGTTACATACGCTTCAGGTTACATATGCTTCAGGTTACATACGCTTCAGGTTACATACGCTTCAGGTTACAGACTCCACTAACCCAGAAATAATACCTCGGGTTAAGAACTTTGCTTCAGGATGAGAACAGAAATCATTCTCCGGCGGCAGCAGGAGGCCCCATTAGCTAAAGTGGTGCTTCAGGTTAAGAACAGTTTCAGGTTAAGAACGGACCTCCGGAACGAATTAACTACTTAACCCGAGGTACCACTTTAAAACTATTTGGTTTAATTAATTCAACAAAACTGATGAACCTGATACCATTTACGTGTCCAGTGCTCCCCAGTTGCACCCCTGGTAATCCCATCGCACCCCAGGGGGTGGTAAGACCCACTGTGAGAGCCCAAGCTTTAAACTGAACTTGTACCAGATCATAGGTAGGCAAACTAAGGCCCGGGGGCCGGATCTGGCCCAATCGCCTTCTAAATCCGGCCTGCAGTGGGTCCAGAAATCAGCGTGCTTTTACATGAATAGAATGTGTCCTTTTCTTCAAAATGCATCTCTGGGTTATTTGTGGGACATAGGTATTAATTCTTCCCCCGCTTTCTCCAATATATATTCTGGCCCCCCACAAGGTCTGAGGGACAGTGGACCAGCCCCCTGCTGAAAAGGTTTGCTGACCCCTGAACCAGATGGTCCTCCAAAGAGAGGACTGTCTTCTGTAAAGCAGGGAGCATGGTCGCCCTAAGCAGACCAGGTGGAGAGCACCAACTCAGCTCCAACATACGGAGGCACCAAGAGCCTAGTGACAGCTTTAAGGCTGGTTTATTCTGCGGGTGCCATTACAAGGGGGGAAGCACGTTTGACCCGCTGAAGCCACGCGGAGCCACTGCAGCCACGCGGGTCCCCAACCGTTCTCAGTGGCCCCATTACCAAGGCCGGGCTATTTGGAATCCAGCACAACAAATTCCAGCTGTCTCCAGCCGAAGTGGCCTGCTCTCTGGGGACCCACAACCCTCCTGCATCAATATAATACTTGAATCACACTTGTATATCACATTAGCACTCCTGCCTCCTATTTTCATCTCGATCCCCCAACATTTACTCCTGGCTCTAAATTGTTCTTTATAAAAGGGTCTGCAGGGACCTTGTTATTTTTATGACTGCAATAAGCCAGCTCCACAGTCAGGGCAAGGGCGGGGGAGGAGGGGGGCAGCTCCAAAAGGCGGAGAGAGCCCAAAAGTCAGCTCCAGAGATGGAGGGGGGTCTCGCCAAAGATGGGGAGAAAGTGGTGTCCATCCAGGAAGCGGGCCTGAGCGTTGCTGACCTTTGAGAAAAGAGAAACTCTCTGGTGGTGGTGATGGGGTTTCAGTAAATCTGGGACTATTCTCGGCAACATATTTAGCTGTATGATTAATCTGGCTTCAGTCTGGGAAATTAGCAGGAAATAAAAGGGGGGGGGTGGAAGTGCCCCAAGAGTTCTCAATGTTTCTTTTTAGATCTCACAAGGCAGCGATTGATGTGCCCATTGCACTGGGCCTTCCTAATATTTCATTGCCCATCTTGTTTGATTTTGGTTCAAAGAGCTCATTATCTAGAAGTATTATTCCTCCTCCTTCCAACCACCAGTCTACCCGCCCCCCTGCCCAAAATAAAACCCTGACCCAGAAAGGAGTGTTGGGGAGAGAAGGTTATGTACCTAGTGCTGAATGCAGAAATACCAAGTGCTTGGCTAATTATTATTTCACTGAGGTTTGGTTGCTGAAAAGCTGAATCAGAAGCCCTGCTCGTTATCAGTTGTAAAACATAATTTCCACAGCTCCATTAATTAGCTACCGAGAAGAAAGAGAAGAGGAAAGGAGAGGGACATAAAGAATTCATCATTGCAAGAAATTCTTTTTGCTCAGAGAGGAGATGTGATCTCGGAAGGTGAGGGATTGGTGGCCTCTGTAGGCCTACAGAAAAGCAAACAGTCTGGCCGGCTGATGAAAAGCACAACAGTACTCTTGGGCACGTGCAGAGTGCCTTTCCTCACCACTGGAAAGGGTTTGTGTGTGTCTCTTGGCAAACATTTCAGAAGCAGCAAAATTCTTTGGCAATTGCCTCAGGAAAGCTTGGAAATGTAAGACACCTGCACAACTGAAATAGTTTCTGCATGTGCTTCATGGAAACTCTTTATCAAAGGAAATGTTTGACACTTCCCTACTAGTGTTCTCCATTGCCTCTGTGAGGGACAGATTTGATTAGACACAGAGGAGCATGACACCCCTCCTGCATTGCCGGGGGTGGACTGGATGACCCTCAGAGTCCCTTCCAATTCTGTCGTTCATCACTTTACTCCCGCTTGGCCGGGATAGCCTGTGTGGTGGCTCAAGGGAGAAGATGCAGCAACAGTAATAAAAAATGGTGCTGAGAGACAGCTGGGAGGCGAGTGACATCCGAGAGCAGGATTGCTGGGTGCGGAGAAAATTGGTGGGTCCCTCTCCTCCCAGAGGTATTTTTCCTCCCCCCTTGAAAGCACCTCTTTTGACGAGAAAATTGAGACGGAAGATAAGAGCATAGGAAGAGGCTGCAGGATCAGGCCAAAGGGGGCCCACCCAGTCCCTCATCCAATTCTGCATGGTCAGGGGAAAAACAATGCTGTCCAGGGTTGCAAAGACTGCGGAGAGAATAATTGGGTGCCCTCTTCCCACCTTGGATCAAATCTACGCTTCCAGGTGCCATAAGAAAGATGCAGAGATAGTGCAGGATAGTGCCCACCCCAGAAATGATCTCTTCCAGCTTCTGCCTTCTGGGTTATAAAGACTAGGACTAGCCGCCTGAGAAACAGTTTCTACCCAAGTGCAATTTTGGTTTTAAACGCCGTGTAAGGCAGTCTCTATGGGAGTATACTGTACAGTGGTACCTCTGGTAAGTACTTAATTCGTTCCGGAAGTCCATTCTTAACCTGAAACTGTTCTTAACCTGAAGCACCACTTTAGCTAATAGTGCCCATTTCCATTGGGGCGCTAAGCCTCGAACAACACACCTGAATAATCCAAAGGTTGGTGTAAGTCAAGAAGCTGCTGACTCCAGGTGGACTCCCTGAACCCACTGTGGCTTCTGGGGAGTGAAACCAGATGCAAAAGCAGCTCCTTGACTTCGTTCAGCAAATAATTTGCGTTTATAATTTGATTTGATAATGCCATGTATTTTTATTGGGTGCTCTTGTTCTGTTTGTAGGATGTTGGATTCGACTGTGGTCTGCTTTTCATACAAAAGAGGGAGAAATTTTTATTCAGTTTGCATTGAAAGGTAGGTCTACCTAAATCACACTTTCTGAAACAATGCGAGGACCAAAAACACAGCCATCCTTCAAAATCCACCCCTCCCCCATTTTGCAATGCTGCTATCCAGCTAAGCAAAGTGTACAAAGGTCCATGTGCAATAAATGTACATATAAATGCATATATTAGCAGGAACATACATTCAAAAACGCATAATATTAGGGGAAATCAGTTCAGAAAATTTGGTACATTAGGCAAAGTGACTTGCAAAAGTGCTTGCTTTAGGAGAAATTCATGCTAAAGCTCTGATGGCATTAAAAAAAACAACATCACAGATCACTGCAGAAATGTGCAGAACTGAGGTTTAAGGTAGGAAAAATGAGAAACTGAAATTGTTATTGTTGTGAGCTTCTTTCACCTCAACACTGTTGTTGGGAAAGCAGGAAACCCACATTACAACCAATCCAATTGAACTGGAACAGGAACTGACAGATTTCTCTGTCCTTGATGTTTATTTACTTCTTTTAATGGACGTGCCATAGGTCTTCTTTGGGTGTTTTTGGTGAGATGTAAATCCCCATAGAACCAGAACGGCATAGGGACCCATGCCTTCCCTGGTTCTTTGTCTAGACAAAAAAATCTCTCTCTCTCTCTCTCTCTCTCTCTCTCTCTCTCTCTCTCTCTGTGTGTGTGTGTGTGTGTGTATCTCTGCTGGTGTTCAACACATTGCCTGATTCTGTGTGCACAGAAGCTGAGTTTTGTTTTTTGATTCCCAGAGCACAGAATAGGGATATTAAAGAAGACATCCATTTGTCTGCCTTTATCCCATTTCCTCCTCTCCTGATTCTGTGACATGGGATGTGGGAATCAGCTTCTCCGAAAGGCTCCACCATAGAACTTGCCTTCCAACAAAAAGAAAAACACACACCAATAAATAAATTTTATAAAGGGGCAAGATTAGATGCGCATGCACAAAACATTTTTTTTAAAAAATATCAAGACTCCTTGCACCCCATTTCCCCTTTCTTCCTGTCCCGGACGCCCCATGCCCTCTGCCTGCCCCTCAGGTCCAGCATGTCACAGGGGGCTGGGCCTCTGCAGCCCCCTCTCCTCCCCCCCCTCCAGCCCAAGAGAGGAGGCTGGTGGAGGCGGCCAGGGAGAGGGAACAGGGTGCTGCTCCCTTGCAGCCACAGCTGCCTCTCGGGACAAGTGCCGCTCATCCACTGCACCGCTGGGGGAAACAGGTACATTTCAGGATCAAATCAGAACCCGGGGTGGCTTTTGTAATCCCAGGAAAATGGAGAATATGCATAGAGTCCACAGTGTTTAGCTGTGTCATGAAGTTTTGTTTTGAATGTGGAGTTCGTCTTCTGGGGAATTGATTAGTCTCTTGCTGAGTGGGTTGGGAAGAGCATCCCCACCCCCAAAACGATTCAGTATCAGATGCTCTGTTTTTAGCTTGGTGATTTGTGTTTTAATGGTTGGGCCATTGTTATTTTAACATTTGTCTTTATCTACATGGACCACTTCCTGCCAACCTAGCATTTCAAAAGCACGTCAAAGTGCAAGTAGATAAATAGGTACCACTCCAGTGGGAAGGTAAACGGCGTTTCCGTGCGCTGCTCCGGTTCGCCAGAAGCGGCTTAGTCATGCTGGCCACATGACCCAGAACCTGTACACCGGCTCCCTCAGCCAATAAAGCGAGATGAGCGCCGCAACCCCAGAGTCGTCCATGACTGGACCTAATGGTCAGGGGTCCCTTTACCTTTACCTCACATAGACCACTTTGAGAAACTCCCCCTGTGGAATGGAAAAGTGAGGTATTATTTTTTCAGAGAGATAGAAATGAGCATATAATCCTTATTAATACTTATGTTCTTATTCCTCATTTTGATTCTAGTCTCATGCTATACAGTGGTACCTTGGGTTAAATATGCTTCAGGTTACATACGCTTCAGGTTACAGACTCCGCTAACCCAGAAATATTACCTCGGGTTAAGAACTTTGCTTCAGGATGAGAACAGAAATTGGTCTCTGGCGGTGCGGCGGCAGCAGGAGGCCCCATTAGCTAAAGTGGTGCTTCAGGTTAAGAACAGTTTCAGGTTAAGAACAGACCTCTGGAACGAATTAAGTTCTTAACCTGAGGTACTCCCCCTGGCAGCTCTGCCCAGAACACACGCCCACTGAGCCTGGTTGCCTTGGAAGGAGTCACTCCGCCCATCACCACCATCTCTGTCCTCCTCTTCAGACCAAGGAGGAAGGCCGGTCCTGCCGCCGCAGCCTCTCCCAGCCCTCGCTCCTTGATTGAGCTGCCTTTCATCTTGAAAGGCCTCTTGGTGCGCCTCCCTTTCCCGCTTGCTCCTGCACAGCAATTCTCTTCCTCTCACCGGCTCCCCATTTTTAGACAGTAACCTGTGATGTGGGACGCTGTCAAGGACCCTCTTGAAGTTCCAAGCCCCTCTGTGGCTGCCACTTCGCCTCTTGCCTACGCCGACAAGGAATGCATGTTCTGAAGGAGAAGATTGAGGGAGCGGGGGAGGGAGAAGACATTTCCAAAAGTTAGTGAAGCAGAAAAGTTCCTTTCCGGAAAGCACTCTGGCTACCTTTGGTCAAGCTGTGCTTTTCTCCACACGCCACCTTTAATCTATTAAAACATTTTCTAAGACTTCCCTTCACCTGAAGGCAAAGTGAACTTGCCAGCAAGACCCCGCTACAAGGCTGGGTCGCTCCTCAAATAATGGCAGGAGGTTGGCCGCCTTCCACCTTTGAGGAATCTCCGGTGAAACGTGCCAGCTTTGTGAAGTTGCCTTTCTAATTTGGAGCTGCAGTTCCTTTAACCTTTTAATAAGAGAGACGGAGCGGAGGAGGGAGGGGCCAGCCTTCTGCTTTGTCTCTTCCCGCTCTGCCCGGCTGCAAGCAGAATTTTCTGCACTGCCCTTTGAGGAAAAAGGCCTCCTTCCCCACCTTTATACTTAGCAACTTTGGTGTCAAGCTGAACCACTTCTGTGAAAAGGGTTCTCCCTGCTGAAACTCCCATCCGCCTCATCAGCATTTCTGTTCTCAGGTTCGGTGTGGAAATGAAATTGCAAACTCTGGTCTCTGGCCGTCTCTCTCCTGGCTGTCAGAACCCCAAATACCACCAAATCCTGCTCTGTGCTTCTACTTAAAAGCCGCCCCACAATTATCAAGGAGTCCCATATATTCTGCCTGCGTGCAGTCGTTCCCACAACGTTATCCTGTGGCTGGATTCATGGCCTCTGCCGAGAAACAGCAGTAAAACTGTCTGGAGTTTGCCATTTTACACCTGCCTGTTCGCTCTCGAGAGTCTCTGGAGTAGCTGTGTGAACTTCAGCCTCACAGTCTCCTTCCTTCCTGTTTGCCCCCAAGGTGCTGGTGGGGAAATCACTCACCCAGCCATGGTGGTGGCAGCGGTGACAGCTCTTGCATCCCAAACAAAGCTAGGACCATTAAGCTGGCCTTACAACATGGGATCCTCGCCATCACTGTTTTTTGGATTATTGCAAAGAGCCAGCCAACATATTTAAAGTAGCCTCACATTTAGAGCAGCCTTAGTTAAAACATATCACAGTGGGTGGTGTTTTATGTCACCTCCTTTGCACATCTGCACTTCCACATCATGCTGAAGGAGCTGCAAGTTTTTCACTGGGAAAGATTAAGGTCCAGGTAACATGAAAGTCAAGACAGCGGTTTCGTGGCACAGCCAAGGGGAATCTGATGGAGGAAATGGGGTCAGGAGGAGCGGAGAGGTCAGCCTTGACCAGCATTGCTAACCATAAGGCCAGTCAGGTGGCTGGGAGGAGCATCAGTACTGCGGAGGGAATGATGAGCCAGACTCCTAAAGGGGCACAGCTGTTAGAAATGCCAGCGTAAAGAGGCAGCAGTGACGCCACACAATCAGCACAATCCTGAAGAACCAAGGTCTTGGCAATATATATATGCAAGGCTCAGCCGCTCCAGGCCAAAGTTACCAAATGGCTGCATTCACACATAACACTAACCTGTGGTTTGTATTAACTATGACTTGTTCCAGAAGTTGTCTTGCAGATGAGCAAACTGTTAGCTGTGTCTGGAATAAAGCAGATCAGGTGGGAAAGTTTCACTGAGGGAAAACTGAAGAAGAACGAGATGCTGTATGTGGGAGTTTTGTCTTATTCACAGGCCTACACAGGGGTGCAACTCATTCAGAACCACTTTTCCCTCCCCCAAGTGTCAAATTTCAGCCGTCTTCCTCACGGACAGCCAACTCCCACCTGACTAGAACCTTCATGTCTTGTCCCTCCATAGCTTGGCTTCTTTTCAAGTTGCTTTGTGCCTCTGTGGTTTGGTGAGCCTCTGAGGTGGGGTGCACAAACAAACCTTGTTTGAGCAAGGATGTTGGGTACGGGCATAGCACCAGACCATAGTTATCAAAGAATGCCATCATTCAGAAGTGAACAACAGGCCATGGCTTCACATTGTGGTCTGTTGCCAGAAAACAAACCATGGTTGGTCTGAAGTCAGACGGGTGGTCAAACAAACTACAGTGGCTCAGCATTATGTACAAACTAGCCCAGTGAAAGGGAGTTGAAACTGGACCAAGTGGACAGAAGACAGGAGGAGCAAAGGAGCTGTGTTGTGGCCCAGGGAAGTGAAACAAAGCAGCAGCGTCCAAGAGGACAATTCCTACCCCTGGATGGGGAGACAGGGAGAATAGGTAGGCCAAGAGCTGGACACGTTCTCGTCCTTCTCCTCCACTGCAGAACCCAGAACATCAGGGTGTATTTACCATCCGCCCCAGAACGAAGCAGAAAATTAAAGCCCTCCCCACTGTGTTCCTTGGTAGCATTGCAGGCCAAAGCTGGCGGACCAACCTTCTTCAAGACGGTGGCACCCCCGTTTCAGACTGCTCTTCTCCCCCTCTGTTTTGAAATATGAGTGGACAAGACAGGATCATTTCATTGTTAGTGCAGCTAATGCAGCTCATTAGATTTGTTTTAAACTCTGGGAAGCAAATGAATATCTAATGAGATTTCCCCCCCAGGTGTAATTAGTGACAAAGCATCGCACGTTTCTCTAAATATACCCCCCATTTCTCCTTCTCTCCGCCTTCCCCCCCTACACTTAACTGAGTGCAGGAGACCTGGAAGCTGCACTTCCATTTAATGAACTGAACAAAGCAGATTGGAAACTAAGAATATTTTAATTATGTTTATTTAGCCTTCAGCAAAGGATCAGAGAGATTGGTCCAATCAAATTAATTTCAAAAATGTGCCCTTATAAAGTTGTCCAGCTACTGGAGATGTCCGCATGGATCATTTGTGGCAGGCTGTGCCCTGAACGGACAGTCAGTTGGCTAAACAATGCGATAGCCAGGATATAAGGCCTTGTTTAAAGAGCAGAAAGACAGGAAGGAGACCCAGCGATAGATTTTTATTCCTCCAACAGAAAGCGAAAATGGTGTTCACAATTCCCATAATGATAGATAGCAGTGTCTTTGTGTGTTGAGATGACGTGATCAGCGTTGATACAGAAGGGTCTTCTTTAAATTTGGCCAAAGGTGAGGGTTACACCAGCATATATATTTTTCATTAATTTATGTTATAAAACTTTTACACTGCATTGTAAAAAAAACAAAAGCCTCAAAAGCTTCAAAGCAGTTTACAAAGAGAACAGTAAGAACAGTAAAAACAACACTAAAACAATCAAAAGATAAAATTATCAGTAAACTAAAATCCACATTAAAACATACACTTAAATGAGAACATGATGCCAATAGGCAGGGAGTTCCAGAGGGCAGGTGCTGCCACACCAAGAGATGGAGTTCTCAGACCTACATCAGGGGAATTATGTGGCATGTGCAGTGGTGCCACTGCTGTGTCTGGAAACATCCAGGGATTGGTGCAAGCACAGCTGGAGGCGTGGAATGGCTCTCATTGAAACTGCTTAGCATGGATGGGGAACTGGGGAACCTCCAACCCTGCAAAAATCTATCTTCCCTGCAAAAGTCAATGATTTCCTAGAAATGAAAACATCTTGGGCTTTAAACAGTGTTAGTCCAGCTCAGTTAATTGAAGTTAATGGCTATAACTGATTTAGGCCCTTGAGCTTCAGCCGGATGATAATAATAATAATAATAATAATAATAATAATAAATAATTTTTTTATTAATACCCCCGGTGGATGCTTACAACAAGCTCAACTCTCTAGGTGCTAATCTTTATTATGGATGGGGGAGAAACTGGATTCAGTCCACATTTAAAGGTGAGCCCATCTAATTCACACAACTCTAATCAATATATAAACCAAAACGCAGCTGTTCTTTGAAATTTGCACTTTTCTGAATGTTGCAATGCAGTTCACCAACTAAATAATGTGCAGAAAAGTGCATGTACCAGGGAATTACATACACAAAGTTCATTATATTAAGAACACTGCTTTCCAAAAATGTTTATATTAAAGAAAATTGCGCATAAATGTATGTGCAATAGAATCATAGAGCTGTAGAGTTGGGACCCTGAGGATCATGTAGCCCAACCACGAATATGCAGCTGTTCAAGATGGAGATGTAACTTTCAACCTTGCCATCATCAGCACCGTGCTCTAACCAACTGAGCTATTCAGACTAGAGGATCACTTAGGAGAAAATGATGGAGAAAATTCACATTTCATAGGAAAACGTCAGCAGGCTAGAGCAGGACCTCAAGGTTTGTAAAACTACAAGCAAATATATTATTATTATAGGGTTGCCATACAAAAAGTAAAAACCAGGACACAACAAAAAAAAAAGAATTATTCAAAACCACCAAAACCACAAATTTTTGATTGGCTTGCCTAAGATCCAGGACGAAGCACCGCCTTTCAAAAATTCCCGCCGTCAAGTCCACCTTTCAAATCCCAGTAATGGGTGGGAGAATCTGGATATATGGCAGCCTTAATTATTATTATTTTAGCAGGGGGAGGAATGACAGCCTAGTGAGGAATGAGCATGCTCAGTGGGCATGGAATGCTTACTGGCTGTTAGAGAAGGGGAGGGTGCAAGACTAGGGCGGATATAGTTGGCTGGTTGGAACCCTGAGCAAGAGCTGTTCAGGCTGCAACATTTTATTGCAGGCCCCACGTGTTATGATAGATGCAGAAGGAGGCCACCCTCCAAATGCAATACTTAAACCATGTGGTATTTGACTGGCCTCTGCCTGACCCAGCAGGGCTCATCTTTTGTAAAAGAGAAGGACTTATTCAGCTACCATTGCCACGTGCCTCTGTGGAAATGAAGCTCCCAGAAGAAAAGCTGAAAAATTGTTGTTGTTTAGTCGTTTAGTCGTGTCCGACTCTTCGTGACCCCCTGGACCAGAGCACGCCAGGCACTCCTGTCTTCCACTGCCTCCCGCAGTTTGGTCAGACTCATGTTGGTAGCCTCGAGAACACTGTCCCACCATCTCGTCCTCTGTTGTCCCCTTCTCCTTGTGCCCTCCATCTTTCCCAACATCAGGGTCTTTTCCAGGGAGTCTTCTCCTGAGGTGGCCAAAGTCTTGGAGCCTCAGCTTCAG
This sequence comes from Podarcis gaigeae, assembly GCF_964106915.1. Taxonomy (NCBI): domain Eukaryota; kingdom Metazoa; phylum Chordata; class Lepidosauria; order Squamata; family Lacertidae; genus Podarcis; species Podarcis gaigeae. The sequence goes on from NC_139691.1 coordinate 1,356,043, forward strand.
GATCTGTCCTTCCAGGGAGCACTCGGGGCTGATTTCTTTCAGAATGGATAGCTTTGATCTTCTTGCAGTCCGTGGGACTCTCAAGAGTCTCCTCCAGCACCAGAATTCAAAAGCATCAATTCTTCGGCAATCAGCTGAAAATAAGCTCCCTCAAAAGCCTGCTGGAGATGTCCCTTTCATATCACTAAATGTAAGAACCATTTTTTTTTTTTAAAAAAAGAAGTTTTTCTGGAATTTTTCCACCACATCAGCAATTGAACAAAAATAGACTTTGTAAGGATAGCAGTTGGGAGTCAGCAGAAATCTTCAGTCTCCTTAACCACAAAGTCCTTCCTGGAAGATGTCCGGGGCAAATTGTCTTTCGGAAAGAGCTGATGGCCAGGCTGGTGTCGCAACCTGCATCTGTCCTGCACCCCCACCTCTTGGTTTGCTACTGCAAGAGGATTTTTGAAAAAACAAAACCCTCCAAGGGCCTTTCTGTACCAAAAAATGTCACTCCTATGCTGAGTAACGGATAGGAGAGTTAAAAGGGCATCTTCCTTCCCTCCCCCCCCTTTCCAGATCCAGAAACGTGTCTTGGAATCCCTCTTTCCCCTATGGATTGGGTCTCCTGCCCACCCACCCACCCACCCCATGTCTAGAGAGTCACATTGCATCCTCCTCTGACAAGTCCCTATGTGCAAATTGCCTGCCCCCTCCCTCCAGAGTTCCACTAAAAGGAGAGCTAATTAATTCTGACCATCCCTAATGGTCTTCTAGGTCAAAAAGAAAATGGAGATTCAACTGCACTAATTTGATCTCTAATGTCTTCGTCCCCCGCATTCTCTGCCCGATTAACTTCTTGAAATTTAGTTTCGATAAGTGGAGGCAAGCAGGGCAGAAACTTCCAAAGAGATTTTCTTCATGAGCAGCGGACGGACGGAGCCTCTTTGGACCTGCAGGGAGAGAGCAACCTTAATTCAGTTCCTCAGCAGCCTTGACGGATGTGGTCGCCTGGGCACAATCTGGGTCACTCTGAAGGCCCAGAAGATTTTGATATGTACGGGCGGAGAGATATGAAACGAGGAAGAAGTTGGTCGCGTTTTAGTAGCGCAGCAGCAGCAGCGGCAACTAATGATGTGGAAAACACTTAACAGGAGTACCATGAAATGAAGCGAAATGTAAGAACAGGAGCAAAACAAAGTCAAGCAAGGGGTCGATCAGTTCGCTTTGCTGGGGGCTGCCAGCCAGTGGCGTAGCGTGGGTTGTCAGCACCCGGGGCAAGGCAAGTAATTTGCGCCCCCTAACCCGTGGATTTGCGCCCCCTAACCCTAACCCCCAGATGTTGCGCCCGGTGTGGCCGGCCCCCCTGCACCCCCCACGCTACGCCACTGCTGCCAGCTGCCGACCAACCCACCGCCAGGGGCACTGTAATAGCTACCTCCGTGGCCCTGCTGTTGGTGTGACCAGGGTGAGCCCTCTCCAAAAGGAAGCAGGGAGGTTTTTGCCAACTGCAGCTCCAGGGACAAAGGGAATTTCCTGCTCTGGGGGCCTGGGGAGGGGGCGAGAGGGTGTGTCCCACTTGGCAAGCTGAGTGGAGAGACACCAGGCCGGGCAGAGGAAGCCAGCTTGCTCCCACCCAAGTCTCTGCCGCCCGGTGCTTAGCCAGCGCAAAGCATTCTCCCCAGCCAAGGTCTGTTCGACAGGGCCCTTTGACCAGCTCATTGTTCCCTTGCCAAAGGGCCACACGCAGGAGGGGAGAGACAATGGGGCAGCCCTTGCATTCACCCAGAGAGATTGGGGGCGGACCGGGGGGGGGGGGGAGAGAGCAAGCCTAGAAAGTGTTTGCTGCTCTGAGAGAGCCTTTTCAAACCCCTTCTTGGCGGACGCAGAGTGACAGTTGAATTGCAGCCCCACTTCCCCGAGAGAGCCAGATACTCCCCTCAGCCACTTTCGCCAAGAGCGACACCCCCCCCCCCCCGTTGCATTCACACAGCTCCCAACGCAGCTGCAGTTGTTGGGAGGTCTTGCCATTGTCTTGCCCAAGAAGAAAGGTTCCCCACTCCCTCCAGTTCTGCTCCCCCACCCAAAACCTTGCAGACCTCTATTGCTGACCAGAAGATGCAAGATGAATGGAAACGTTAGCCAGAGACGTTGGGAAAGTGTGAAGAGGGGACCTCTAGGGCTCTGTACCCTGGGCTCACCCTTTTCACAGCTGGAGGGGCAGGGGTGGGGGCAGGGGTGGGGGCAGGAGGAGGGCAGCTTGAGGAACCAAAGACCTTGAATGTGGAGAGGAGGGGAAAGTTAGCAAGGACACAAGCTGCATGGGGTTAGGAGGGGGACACTGGGAAAAAGAACCAGAGAATCATAGAATCGAGGAGTTGGAAGGAACCTCAAGGATCATCTAGTCCAACCCCCCTGCAAAGCAATAATCCCAACTAAAGCATCCATGACAGGTGGCCCCCCCTTTACCCCTGCTTCACAACCTCCAAGGAAGGGGAGTCTACTATCCTGCCATTTAGGAAGCCAGGGCCAAAATTACAGATGCAGCTAGAGATATGGGCACATGTAATAATAATAATAGGGACGCGGGTGGCACTGTGGGTAAAACCTCAGCGCCTAGGACTTGCCGATCACATGGTTGGCGGTTTGAATCCCCGTGGTGGGGTGCGCTCCCATCGCTCGGTCCCAGCGCCTGCCAACCTAGCAGTTCGAAAGCACCTCCGGGTGCAAGTAGATAAATAGGGACCGCTTACCAGTGGGAAGGTAAACGGCGTTCCGTGTGCTGCGCTGGCTTGCCAGATGCAGCTTGTCACGCTGGCCACGTGACCCGGAAGTGTCTGCGGACAGCGCTGGCTCCCAGCCTATAGAGTGAGATGAGCGCACAACCCTAGAGTCTGGCAAGACTGGCCCGAACGGGCAGGCGTACCTTTACCTTTTATAATAATAATAATAATTTATTATTTATACCCCGCTCATCTGGCTGGGTTTCCCCAGCCACTCTGGGTGGCTTCCAACAGAACAATAACCTGTTAAACATTAAAAGCTTCCCTAAACAGGGCTGCCTTCAGATGTTTTCTAAAAGTTTGGTAGTTGTTGTTCTCTTTGACATCTGGTGGGAGGGCGTTCCACAGGGCGGGAGCCACTACCGAGAAGGCCCTCTGCCTGGTTCCCTGTAACTTGGCTTCTCGCAGTGAGGGAACTGCCAGAAGCCCCTCGGAGCTGGACCTCAGTGTCCGGGCAGAATGATGGAGGTGGAGACACTCCTTCAGGTATACAGGAGCAAGGCCGTTTAGGGCTTTAAAGGTCAGCACCAACTTTGAATTGTGCTCGGAAATGTAACACAGGCGTCCACACTGGCTGCCCACTTAACTACTGAGCCAGGTCCAAAGTTCTTGTACTTATTCACAAATCTCTATGCAATTGAGGTCCACGGAACCGCCAAGACTGGGCTGCCCGAACTCTTACATTCCAGCTCCACCACTGAGATCATGTGCAGGAGTGTCACTGTCTGCTCCTCAAGTTGGTGAGGCTCATTTGATAACAAGAATAAACCAGACTGTAGTGTCATTGGGCTAGTCCTGTGGAACACTCTGCCACTAGAGAGTCAGCCTTCTGCGTCAATGCCAGCTGAAAAAAAATTCCACCAAGCTTATGCAGGCAATTATAAACACATCCTTCCGCAACATTTTATAGCTGATTATTGCTTTTAACTTTTCAGTTGTTTTCATTGTATGGTTTTATGTTTTTATTGCTGTAAACCACTTAATTTTTTGTAATGGCACTTTTTAAAATAAATAAATAAATGTATAATAAATACAGTTTGGCCTGTAACTATGTTTAGAAAGTGAACACTGGTAAGTAGTGGTGAAAAAGGAACCTTTTATCATATGTGATAGATGTAGGGGAACCTTCAAATTTGGGATAGAAATATTTTGTGAACCGGGAAAAGTTTCCAATCGGATGATTCAACCAAACCCTCAGATATCATCACTGCTGTTGGTTTTTAATGACTCACCTCAACAAATACTTTTTTAAAATTTAGTAATAAGGGCACTGGGCCCAACCCCCAGAGGCACCTCCAGTTAAGGCTGGGAAATAATCCGAAACCCCAGGGGGACTGCTGAAAGTCAGGGTAGTATAGGAAGCCCCGAGACAGCTATTAGGCAGACCTGTGGCCTGACTCTCTGCAAGGCAGCTTCCCATGTGCTTAAGGGAAATGCAGGCAGATGGCGCCGCACAAGAGGGTTTCTGTTTGAGCAAGAAAGAGAACTGGGGTCACCTCAGTCGGCCTTTGCACACATGTGTACATTTGCTGCATAAATGTATTCCTGTCACTACTGATTTTAAGCCTGTGGTGTGTATACAGCGGTACCTCTGGTTGCGAACGGGATCCGTTCCGGAGGTCCGTTTGCAACATGAAAAGCCCGCAACCTGAAGTGCCGTATCTGCACAGGTGTGCAGCGCGATTTGGCACTTCTGCGCATGCGCAAGTGGTGAAACCCGGAAGTAACCCTTTCCAGTACTTCTGGGTCACCGCGGACGCAACCTGAAAGAACGTAACATGAGGCAAACGTAACATGAGGTATGACTGTACAACCAATGAACTCAGACCCTTCAATCGTCCCTATTTTCCAGGGCTGTCCCTGATGTAGAGAAGCTGTACTGGTTTCTGATTTGATCCCGGAATGTCCCACTTTCCCCTAGGATGTCCCCATTTTCCTTGGAGAAATGTTGGAGGGTATGGAGTTATCCGACCCCCAAGACATCTGAAGGCAATCTTGTACGGGGAAGTTTTTTTTAATGTTTTGTTGTGGTTTTTTATATGTTTTTATATGTTGGAAGACAGCATCTTAAAAAGTAGAGACATCACCTTGCCAACAAAGGTCCATATAGTAAAATCTATGGTTTTCCCAGTAGTGATGTATGGAAGTGAGAGCTGGACCATCAAGAAGGCTGATCGCCGAAGAATGGATGCTTTTGAATTCTAGTACTGGAGGAGACTCTTGAGAGTCCCATGGACTGCAAGAAGATCAAACCTCTCCATTCTGAGGGAAATCAGCCCTGAGTGCTCACTGGAAGGACAGATCCTGAAGCTGAGGCTCCAAGACTTTGGCCACCTCATGAGAAGAGAAGACTCCCTGGAAAAGACCCTGATGTTGGGAAAGATGGAGGGCACAAGGAGAAGGGGATGACAGAGGACGAGATGGTGGGACAGTGTTCTTGAAGCTACCAGCATGAGTTTGACCAAACTGTGGGAGGCAGTGGAAGACAGGAGGGCCTGGCGTGCTCTGGTCCAGGGGGTCACAAAGAGTCGGACACAACTAAACAACTAAACAACAACAACATACGTTGGAAGCTGCCCAGAGTGGCTGGGACAACCCAGTAAGATGTGTGGGGCATAAATAGTAAAATTATCATTACAGTGGTACCTCGGGTTACAGACGCTTCAGGTTACAGACTCCGCTAACCCAGAAATAGTGCTTCAGGTTAACAACTTTGCTTCAGGATAAGAACAGAAATCGTGCTCCGGTGGCGCGGCGGCAGCAGGAGGCCCCATTAGCCAAAGTGGTGCTTCAGGTTAAGAACAGTTTCAAGTTAAGAACGGACCTCCGGAACGAATTAAGTACTTAACCCGAGGTACCACTGTATTGAATATGGGATGTCCCTATTCTCATCAGAGAAACGTTGGAAGGTATGTGGAGGGCATTTTCTGAGTGCAGGCAATGCAGCCATTCGCCACTAGATGTCAGGCTCACAGCCGCAACAGAACCTTTCCCTCCCCAACTGGATGTTACGATGCTGTGATCCTCTGTTTAAAGGTGTGCAAAAAATGAGAATAAAACAAATGAAAGAGAGAAGGGAAGGGAGAAAGGAAGGTCCCTCCAAAAACCATTTCTCAGACACTGACACTGCCCCCACGTAAAGACCTGAGCTCAGCGGCAGAGCACGTGCTGTGGCCATCTCCTACATCCTCTCCTGGCATCTCCGCCTGAGAAGGGCCTTGCGAAGGAGGGCTGTGGGTCACCCCTGACCCTTCGCCCAGCTGACTAGGGAGATAGAGCTCTACAACATCTGGAGGGTCCCAGGGTTCCAGCCCCTGTGCTAGACATGGTCAAATCACGTGCTGATTGCAGACCAGGTCACCACCTAAATCTTCCCCCTAAGAGCAAGCTTTAAGTTGGCCACACATTCAGAAGACTGAGAAAGGATAGGATTGTTGTTGTTGTTGTTTAGTCATTTAGTCGTGTCCGCCTCTTCGTGACCCCCTGGACCAGAGCACGCCAGGCCCTCCTGTCTTCCACTGCCTCCCACAGTTTGGTCAAACTCATGCTGGTAGCTTCTAGAACACTGTCCCAACATCTTGTCCTCTGTCATCCCCTTCTCCTTGTGCCCTCCATCTTTCCCACCATCAGGGTCTTTTCCAGGGAGTCTTCTCTTCTCATGACGTGGCCAAAGTCTTGGAGCCTCAGCTTCACAATCTGTCCTTCCAGTGAGCCCTCAGGGCTGATTTCCTTCAGAATGGAGAGGTTTGATCTTCTTGCAGTCCATGGGACTCTCAAGAGTCTCCTCCAGCACCACAATTCGTATCTCAAGGGCTGCCAGTCGTGGAAGATGGAGCAAGTGTGTTCTCTCCTGCTTGTTCTCTCCTGTTCCTGCGACCGGAACCAATGGATTCCAAGTACAAGAAGGAAGAACTTTCTGAGGATAAGCGCTGTTCTACAGAGAAACAGATTCCCTTAGAACAGTGATGGCCAAACTCGGTCCTCCAGCTGTTTTGGGACCACAATTCCCATCATCCCTGACCACTGGTCCTGTTAGCTAGGGATGGTGGGAGTTGTAGTCCCAAAACAGCTGGAGGGCCAAGTTTGGCTATCACTGCCTTAGAAGGTGGTGGGTTCTCTTTCATGGGATGTTTTTAAACAGAGGTTGGGCAGCCATCTGCCAGGGATTATTTAGCTGTGGTTCCTGCATTGCAGGGGGTAGGACCCTCAGGGTCCCTTCCAACTCTACAGTTCCATGATTCTATGATTTGGTGAGACCTACATTCAGTTGTTGCTGCACATGTCTTGGGTTCAATGTGCTCTCTCTTCTCTCAGCTGACCCAGATCCTGAGGCAGCTGCCTCGGGTTACAGAATCCAGGGGGTGTCTCTGCAGATGCCCATCCCCACAGCCACCAGAGGAGAAATGTCTGCTTCCAGTGAGATCTCACAGGGCTCTTGCAAGATCTTGCCAGAACCCAAAAGCCATAGCTGTGTGACCTCGGAAAGTGAGGCTTCAGGAGCAGCAGGAGCAACAAGGCAGCAGAACTGGATGGGTCACCCCAAGCCCAGATGGGGAAACAGATGATTTCACTGTTTCAGAAACTCCTAGAATTCATGTTGCTGCCTCACAAACGAGAGACAGAATTTGAGAACCAAACTTGTTCATTTTGGCAATTCAGCCTCCCCTCCCTTTCCCCTGATTTGTTTTTATTCCTCTGAATGAGGATGACTGCTGCAATCTGTTTTTAGACAGTGCCGAAGCCACAAGATAAAAGAGGCAAAAGGAATCTGCTCATCTGCATATTTAACGTCTTGCGCTGCAGTCGCTGCATAATTTAAGCCTGGCATTAAAAACGCTGCCCAGATTTTAAAGGGTTTCTGTTTAAGCAAACGAGGGCTGCTCCACAGACAACCTATTTACTAGGCACTCAACCTGATTTGCTGACACAAAGCTCACACGGAGGTTAGACTATAGCTGGTCTTTGTTGAGCATTTGCTTTGATTTGTTTGTGGGGAAGTTATACGACGGTGAGCTTTCATCCTGGTTTGCCTGTGGGATGTTAACGCATCTTCCTATTAATCATTCATCACCCACATTCATTGCATTTCTCTGCCACTTTCCTAACTGCAAAAAGAACCATGAAATAACAACAATTAAAAGAAAGAATTTGAAATACATACACAAATACATACAGGACTCCCCTCACATTATACAACTTTTTGTTTAACTTTAAAGTGTTAATAATAATAATTTATTATTTGTACCCCGCCCATCTGGCCAGGTTTCCCCAGCCGCTCTGGGCGGCTTCCAACAAGGATTAAAAATACATCAAAATGTCACACATTAAAAACTTCCCTATCACCTTCTATACAAATAGTAGTCCACGGTAATAACTTATATTAATTGGTTGTTATTTTGCATGTATATTTAAGCACAAACTTCTGGATTAGAGTGGGATATTTCATAATTTATCCTTATGGTGTTGTTGAAATAATAATAATAATAGTAATAATAATAGTAGTAGTAGTAACAACAACAACAACAACTCTCACATTTCTTATTTTAAAATGGGTGTGTTGCACTGGGGAAGGTGTGGGAGACCTCTGACCAGATGTTGCTGAAAAAGCATCACCATATTTGCTGGCCCTGGTGGGAGTGTCATTTGGCAAAATCTGGAGGGCCAAAGGCTCCCCTATAACTACACTAAGTAAAGGTATAGCAGCACTTTCAACCCACTTTAATTGTGGAAACCTGATTTCCACAGTATGCACTTGCATTCTATGATATCTCTCCTGCAAAATACCCCTTTACAACCCCTAAATCAGACACCTGACAGCTGAGCAACCATCTCTCCCTCCTTTTTAAAACACAGGATGGTTGCATCTTATGTGATGGTTCCGTTCCAAGGGTTCCATGTATACACAAAAGTTATTTATGCCAGTAGTTCCAAGTTAGGGGTCCAGGGACCCCTGGGGGTCCGAAGAATATACCCGGAGGTCTGCGGCCCCATCCTTTGCCTTCCCCCAACTACTTTTTTGGTCATATTTGCATGGTAATTACACAAATTTTATGGTCTGTTTTAGTGCTGTGCGGGTTTTCAATATATTGAAAATTACGGATGGAGCACTTGACCTGGCATGTGTGACAGAGACTTGGTTGGATGAAGCAGATGGGCCTGTCCTAGCTGCTGCTTGTCCACCAGGTTTCTCTTACGCACAGCAACCCAGGTCATGTGGGCGGGGAGGGGGGGTTGCAGTGATTTTTAGGAAGTCATTAGTTGGCACCAGGTGTCCTATTGGGAAGACCCAGTTTTCTGAGTGCATGTTCTGCAAGTTGGGCAATAGGGGCAGTACATGATTCCTTTTGGTGTATCGACCGCCCCGCTGCACCAAGAATTCCCTGCCCGAGCTGCTTCAGGTCATGGCGGATGCTCTCCTGGAGTTTGGTTGTCCAAACATTCATGCCAACATGACCTTACAAGGGGCTGCTCAGTACTGCATGGAAAGCATGGTCTTCATGGGACTGTCCCTGAATAAGTTTGGCCCAACTCATAATTGTGGACATGCCTTAGACCTGGAGTTCACCTCTATGGATGTGGGTGATCTGACACTAAGTAAAAGTGAAACAAAAGAAGTGACATGGTCAGATCACTTCCTGGTGCAACTGGACTTCTCCACGACCCTTACCCTTCTCAGGGAGGTGGAGCTGATTCAGATGGTCTGCTCCTGCCACTTAATGGATCCAAATGGTTTCCAGAGAGATCCAGATGGTTTCCAGACAGCCAATATGGCCAACTATCGCCCAGTCTCAATTCTTCCATTCTTGGGTAAGGTGATTGAGCAGGTGGTTGCTGAACAACTCCAAGCATGCTGGGACCATTTGGATCCCTTCCAACTGGGATTCTGGACTCATCATGGGACTGAAACTGCCTTGGTCGCACTGGTCAATGATCTCCGGCAGGCTGGGGACAAAGGTGAAAGCTGTTTCCTAGTTCTGCTGGATCTCTCAGTGGCCTTTGATAGCATCGACCACAACATCCTTCTGGACCAGCTAGAGGAGCTGGGGGCAGTATTATGCAGTGGTTCCACTCCTTCCTCCTGGGCCATGTCCAGAAGGTGGTGGGGGGGGTGAGTGTTGAGACCCCGGGGCTCTCACCTGTGGGTGCCTCAGGGTTCGGTCCTCTCCCCCATGCTTTTTAACATCTGCATGAAGCCGCTGGGAGAGATCATCAGGAGGTTGGGGCTGGGTGTTCATCAGTATGTGGATGATACCCAGCTCTACCTCTCTTTCAAATCAGAACCAGTGAAGGTGGTGAATGTCCTGTGTGAGTGTCTGGAGTCGGTTGCAGGATGGATGGTGGTTAACAGATTGAGGTTGAATTCTGACAAGACAGGAGTTCTGTTTTGGGGGGACAGAGGACAGGTGGATGTGGAGGACTCCCTGGTCATGAATGGGGTCACTATGCCCATGAAGGATCAGGTGCGCAGCCTGGGAGCCATTGTGGACTCACAGCTGTCCATGGAGGCACAGGTCAATTCTGTGTCCAGGGCAGCTGTCTACCAGCTCCACCTGGTACGCAGGCTGAGACCCCTCTGAGGGGTCCCTCTGGACTACTGCAATGCACTTTGTGTGGGGCTGCCCTCTGGCAGCTCCCTTACTGTGAGAGGTTACAGGGAACCTGCGAGAGGTTACGGTAAGGTTACAGGGAACCAGGCAGAGGGCCTTCTCGGTAGTGGCACCCGCCCTGTGGAACGCCCTCTCATCAAATGTCAAGGAAATAAACAACTATCTGACTTTTAGAAGACAGCCCTGTTTAGGGAAGTTTTTAATGTTTGAAGTTTTATTCTGTTTTTAATGTTCTGTTGAAAGAGTGGATGGGGAAACCCAACCAGATGGGTGGGGTATAATTATTATTATTATTATTATTATTATTATTATTATTATTATGGGCAAAATCGGTTTTGAAATCATACTGCGATAACAATTTTAACCCAGCAATACGCAGCAATACCTCACTCCTCCCTCGAGGGAGAGCAGGCTGATTTCAAGGCAGTGTGGCATGATGATCTCAACCGATAATGCTACTGCTCTGAGCTGCCTTCCCTCACGCTGAGGGGGACCAGGGCGGCCGATTGTGAGGCGCTGCCTTCCCCTCATGCTGAGGGGGACCGGGCAGCTGACTGTCCTCCCTTCAAGGCCCTGTAGCCCTGCCTTCCCCTGGCAATGGGGCGGAGCAGCTTTTCTCAGTCAGCAGGAAAGCAGCAGCAGCAGCAGCCACAAGGGATGTACATCTTTTCGGGCTGCTCTGCTGATGCCCCCCTCCCCCCTCCCCTCCCCTCCCCCTCACTTCCTCCTGCTTCCCATCCAATCTCCGGCCTGTTCCTTCCCTCATCCCCATGCCTGATCTCCAGTTTCAGACATCATGATATTATTATTATTATTATTATTATTATTATTATTATTATTATTATTATTATACCTCCCTGTACCCCAGGGTCTCAGGGCAGTTCACAGAATAAATATATATATCAGAATATCATGGTGTTCAGTTGCTGATATGGTGTTCAGTTGCTCAGCCCTAGTCTGTTTTTTAGTATACCTGAAATCCTTTGTTTATTAGGGGCTACCTCACATTTTGTTCATTGCTTTGCAGAGATAACTACCATAGAGTTATCAACATTTTCCAAAGGTGGAGGGTGTCCCCGTAGCTTGGTGTTTGAAAAATAGGGGGTAATTAGGTAATTGGGAACCACTGGTGTGTGCCAAAACCCCTGGAGTCACCCTGTGGCTAGCAGGTGAGGGGGAGAGAGGAAGTATACTCCCAGAGCCTCTGTACTGAATAGGCCTGAAGGAGAAGAGCTTACAAGCTCTTTTTGCACTGGATAACCCAAGCAGACTCAGGATAAAAGAGCTTTTGAGATCTCTGCTTACGGGACAAGGTCTGCTCTGGTGCTGGAAAGCTGGGAATGTTCATGCAAGATCTCAGGTGGCCCCACAAGACCTATCAAGAGCACCCCAGAGCCCATACAGTGAGTGGGTCTTGCCCTGTAAGGAAGACAGATATCTTTAAAGGCCTTTCCACACTGGGTAACTCCAAGCTCTTTTAAAAAGAACTTTCTCCTCCGTGCTTGGACTTGTGCAACTTCAGCCAGATCACCTGCAAGTGTGCATGGTTGAAACTGCAGGTTAAATACACATACGATGTGATCATATTGGGAAATGATCACATGAGACCCGAAAGAGAATGCAGTGCTAAATGCTGCAGAGAAATGGAGTATTGGTGAGCCTTTTTGCACCTTATGCACCTGGCAAAACCGAGGTTTGCCACTGAGGGCACCACAGGTGGCTCTTCACACACGTGAGCATCTGCAGTCATGTCCTCTTGCTCTTCATGCTTTGCAGGAAACCCCTGCTGGTGCCACGAAAGGCCTCTGTGGGGAGCGCATTGGCAACCCCCATTTTAACATATCAATGTTCTCCGCCCTGGAACCTCAAGCAGAACTGAAATAATAAACAAACAAAGTGGAGACCTGCAACGTTTTGTTGAAGTCTCACTTGTTTCATCTTATTTCAAAAGGGAGGGAGAGGCAGTTTCGAGCTCTCAGCTTAGAGGTCCCATTTAGAGATTGTAAACGGATTTGGTGGCAAGGTTGTGGATTCCCAAGGCACATAGGGAGGGGCAGCGCATCCCCACCCTTCCAATTTTGCCCCCCTGCCCTACCCTTGCTGAAGCCTTCCTTACCTGGGCTTCCTGGTGGTGCCCATGAAATGGCAACGTCAACAGTGAGTTCCGGCCAGATCTCATGAGATATCAGCAAGATTTCACGAGGCGTCTCCAGAAGCTGCTGCCACCACCACTTCTTCTCCAGAGACCGACACCCGACAGGAGTGCTGCCTCTGGGGGTCCCACTGCCCGGGATTGCTGCCTCAAGCCCACCTGACTAGCATCTGACCTGTGGAGCATGTACTTCCTGCAGTCAACGTTGCCTCCTTGTTTTCCTGAACTCAGAGTCTTGGTGTGATTCTGTCCCAGGGCGAAGAGCGCTCCTCCCAAAGGGATTCAGTGTGCAGTGCAGTTTCTGTTGGTGCATTTAAACTCCAGGCGCCATCAGAGTGCAGGGGCCATTCTGGCTAGACCGGCAGAGGTCAACAGTAGGTAACAACAATGTGAGCACCTGGGGATGAAAGCAGGCAAAGGTGAGGCCAAGCAGTAAGTAACTAATTACAATTGATAACCTGCTGATCTGTTGTTGATGTTGTTATTTTGGCTGCAAAAATGATGAAGGAATTGGAATAATCCTTCCCCTCCCACTACAAGGAAAAGTTTAAATATAATTTTGGAAGAAGGGGAGACATGAGTGAGTTGAATGAAATTTTGCATGATGTGGAGAAAGCAAATGGAGGGTTTTCTCTCTATCTCATAAAAGAGAACTTGGAGTCATCCGGTGAAGGCGAATGTTGTGACATTCAGGACAAACTTCTTCACACAGCATGGGATTCAGAGCATAGTTACAAGTAACGCACCGTTAAACTGTGGAACTCCCTCCCACTGGAGGCAGCAATGGCCACCAACTTTGTTGGCTTAAAAAAAGAGGATTGGCAACGCTAGAAGAATGGCAGATGAAGATGATGGACTTTATGGAGCTGGCTGATCTCACCAGGAGAATCCGCGACCAGAAAGAAGAGGAATATCAAGAAGACTGGAAGACTATTTGAATAAATATTGTAATATTAAAGATTTGTAATTACTTGAAAGAACTAATTGGGCCTAGGATTAAATCAGGATTAAATAAATAAATAAGAAACAGTAGGATAAGAAAAGTTAGGACATTTGATTATAACTGGAATATTGTTATATGAAATAATGATATTGGAAACTGCTAAATTCAATTACAAGGAAATTCAGTTGGAAGAGATTAGAGGAAGTCAAGTAATATGTTTATGAAGTTGGAGTTTAATCACTTAATTAAGTCTTATTTATGTATGTGGTGGTATATGTGGGGTTTGTAATACTTTAATTTCTTCATTTTCTTTTTTCTTATTTTTATTGCTTTTTCTTTCTTTGATATGTTAAAGTTAAGTCTTTGTATGAAATTGAATAAATATCATTTAAAAAATAAAAATAAAAAATAAAAAAGAGGATTGGGCAAATTCATGAAAGACAAGGGCTATCGATGGCTGCTAGGCAGCACGGCTATATTCTGCACCCGCTGTCAGAGGTATCCTCGCTGGGAATCGCAGGTGGGCAGAGTGCTGCTGTTCTCGTGTCCAGCTTGCAGGCTTCCCAGAGGGACATCTGGCTGTGAGAACAGGACGCCGGGCTATTGGCCTGATCCTTATGCCTTATGCTCTTATACTCTTGCACTCAGGTTGCGCTTTGCAGCTTCCTACAGGCTTCTGGCTTGCCGCTGTGAGAACAGGGTGGTGAGCAAGATTGTCTCCCCTTGGTGTGATGCAGAAGGGCCCTTCTCCCATTATGATCTGCCCTATCAGCCAGGATCATTGTCTTGCTTTGCCTGGGCATAGAACCTCAGCCTTCCTCTCCCTCCTGCTTGGCGCCGCAGCCCAAGTCTCTCCCCCCAACAGCTCCCTCAGTCACTCCCTTAAAAACCTCCCTGTGCTTTGCACCTCCTTCTCCTAGGGTGCCCAGCCGCCCGCAATGGCAGCCTGGCCCTTCTTGACCAGCTGGCGTCTGCCTGGCCTTCCTTGACCAGCTGACGGCCAGGGCTTCTTCCTTCGTCCTGCTTTCTGGTGGCGGACTGTGGATTCCCCTCCAGTCCGTCCTCCGTGGCCAAAGAGGTGCGAGTGTGTTGGCGAAGCTGAGACAGACAACTCGATCGATGTGGCAAATCCCCCGTCCCTTCCCCGGCAGCTGTAGCCCAATTAAACCCAACAGTGCACAGGTGTTTGCCGTAATGACTTTAACACGAAAAAAGCAAGGCTCCCTTTAGGGCCTTTAAAAGAAGAAATGTAGAGCTCTTAACGTTTTATATACCAACGACATCAAACCAAAGTAGGAAATAATAAAGCGAGGGAGGGGGAGGGGCGGCAAAGGGACCACGTGACGCGCCGTGGCAGCCTCAGCCAGGTGCTAATTAAACAAGAGCCAGCGGAAGGAAGGAGGCAAATTTCTCCTGCCCCCAAGGGATGGTCCCACTCTGGGGAAAGCCGGAAGCACAGCAGCCTCCAGGATTCTTGGCTTGTTTCGTGGTGGCTGCCTGCACCTTGCAGCACCAGTTCAGCGACTCAGCGTCACCCACTGCGAGGGCAGGAGCTGGGAGACAACAGAAAGGCAGTTTGCCAAGCTGGGTGGACACAAACCCAGGCCACATTCATACCCCCTGTTTGAAGCACTAAGAAACCTCTTTGAACAGACATGGCTGCCCCCAAAGAATGATGGGAGCTGTAGTTTGTTATGGGTTCTGAGAGCTGCTAGGAGCCCCCTCCTCGCTTCCCATCCAGAGACACAATTCCCAGTTCCCTGGAAAGAAGAATTGACTGTTAAGCAGTCTGGGAACCGTAGTTCAGTGAGCTATTTCCAGAGGGCTTGGGCTGCCTCACTAAAAGTCCACTTTTCAGAACAAGCTGAGCATATCTCTGGGGCATGCGGCACCCTCCATGGTACCCCCATGTGAGCAGCACAGTTAGCAGACAGAGATATATGGGGGGAGGCAGTCCCTTAGGTAAGCTGATCCCAAATCGCTTAGGGCTTCAAATGCAAAAAGCAAAAGACTGGAAGTTCTCTACAGCCTACCCTGTGTCCGCCCTGTGTAGCCTTCTGCCCTCAGGTATGATGGAAAGGTGCTCTCATATTGCCTGGGTAGTCCTGGGGAAATAGAAGAGTTCTCAGCAAGGGTTTAAAAGTGAACAGAAGTTGCCTATAGGCACAGAATGTTCCACAAGGCTGGACTGATAATGCTAAAGGCTTATTGTCCAAAGAGCATCACCAACTTGGGGAACGACAAGCCCCTGCAGACGATCTTGGTGACTGAGCTAGGATAGAAGGGTTCAGGCGCTCCCTGAGGTACCCTGGACCTAAATTGTTTGGGGCTTTGTAAATTAAGACAAGGGCCTTAGTAATAGATGGGTAGCCAGAGCAGATGCTTTGAAAGGGTTGGCACATCTTGTTGGCCAGGTGGCCCCTCAGCAGTCCGGCTGCCGCACTCTGCACCAGGTGCAGCTTCTGAATCAGCCCAAGGGCAGCCCCACACAAAGCGCATTGCAGTGGTCCAGCTTTGGGCCTACTAATGCCTGTGGAATTGTGGGGGCACAATCTGTCACAGGCAGCAAAATACCTTGGGTTACGCCCTATTGGACCAGGCCTCCTGTTCCACTGAATGGTTCACAGAAGGACTGTCATTGTCTCTCCACCAACGCCAAACGATGCAGGAGTCAAAAACTCCTGCTGTACTTTGAGCAAGGCCTCTAGGGCTTCAGCTGAAGGAAAGACACAAGTGTGAGTTGAGCTGGGATGGGATTCAAGAACGCTCACTAACATCAGCATCTCCAGTGTTGTCAGACTTCGCATTTTATATGATGAAACACATTTTAGTTCAGGGGTCAGCAAACTAAGGCCCATGGGCCAGATCAGGTCCAATTGCCCTCTGGATCTGGCCCATGGACAGTCCTGGAGTTGCTGCTTGGATTGGCATAATAACCATTAAAAAAAAAAAAAATCGGGCGCCATTTCCCCCTGAGATTTCCCTCCCACACACACACACCCCGTGACGGCACCTCCTCCCTCCCTCTTCCTGGCTTCTCCCTGCCCTGCGGAGGAATAATAATAATAATTATTATTATTATTATTATTATTATTTATTTATACCCCGCCCATCTGGCTGGGTTTCCCCAGCCACTCTGGGCGGCTTCCAACTGAATATTAAAAACAGTACAGCAAGGGGGCTGGGCTTTAATAGGAAGCCACGCTGCCTGCTGGGGAAAGCTGGCATGGAAAGGAGTGGCGATGCCACCGCTGCCAGCTCCCCACCGCAGGCAGAGCGGCGGAGAAGGTAGGCAGGGGGATTGGAGGGCTGGGGGGGAGAGAGAAGCCCCCCCCCATGGCATGCATGTGCGCACACATGCGCATACACAGTCCGGCCTGCAAAAAAGACTGGGGGACAGTGAACTGGCCCCCTCCCAAAAAAGTTTGCTGACCCCTGTTTTAGTCCATTCATCTGCAAAGTTTATAGTTTGTTTTTCCTCCTGGAGAGAAGTGGTTATCTACATGAAGAACCCTCACCACTCCATTGCAAACTAAGCCTCAGGAGGAACAGTTGAGGGAGCAGAGCATGTTTAGCCTGGAGAATAGAAAACTGGAGAAGATACAACAGCCATCTTCAAACACCTGAAGGGTTGTCCCATGGAAGATAGAGCAAGCTTGTTTTCTTCTGCCCCAGAGAGCAGCACCCCAACCAATGGATTCAAATTGCAGGCAAGGCCCTAAACCTTAGGAAGAAGTTTCTGGCAGTAAGAGCTGTCCAGTAGTGGAACAGACTCTCACAGAAGCTAATGGACTCCCTTTCCTTGGAGGTTGGTCCTCTGTAAGGGATTTTAAAGCTGTGATTCCTGCATCAATTCTGTGGGTGGGTGTGCATTGTGTTGGGGACTCTCATTTGCTCTGACACCCATCTATTCTGTCTTCCACCGGCAGCTCTGAACAGCCCCCTAGGGGCTTACCCCCTTTTGCTCTCCCAAAAACCTTTCTCAACAAACGCAGGCAATGATAATGTACCCCTGGGCAATGAGTGCAGATGGCG